>NC_087175.1:21008392-21013392 GCF_035594125.1 Scylla paramamosain
TCTTCCTCTTCTTCTTCTTCTTCTTTCCTCCTCCTCCTCCTCCTCCTCCTGGCTTTACAATCTTGCGTCTCTTACTCACCACAAACAGTCTCGTATGGACTAACATGTGTGCTGTTCCTTGTTGTCTTTATATTCCCTTCCTCCTCCTCCTCCTCCTCCTCCTCCTCCTCCAAGTCTCCAGAAGTTCGTGTTCTCGTCTTGTTTGGTACCTAAGTTTCTGTGCTGAATGCCTGGATATTTATGGTAATGAGTCGATTCTGGAAGTAGTTGGATATGTTCTTGTTGTCTGAGCTTCTCCCGTCAGGTGTCGCCACAGTAGATCAACCTTCTCTAACATATTAGTTTTCTGCCCTTTCCTCACTCCCTCCTATTACAAGTATGTCTTCTTTTATTGCATCCATAACCCTTTTCTCCTCCCCACATTGTACTCTTCGTCGCTCCTCCTGACATGTCCAAAACACACCAGTCTCTCATCTCATCGGCAAGCTTCTCAGTTCTCACCAGTCCACGGTCAGGGAGTGGGCAAGTGTGGTGGGCAGGCACGCCTCTCAGTAGCCTCCCTGACGAGCGTGGTCCAGTTGGCGTGCTGTATCATAGACGAACGTACTCGAGCAAGGATATCTGATGCTTCAGTTCCGCTTGTCCACATGATCAGCGTCCACGCATTCTCCACTGGGTGAACCGCCGCATTGGCCCTTGATCGTGTGACAAGGCCTGAAGTGGATTAGGTTGGATTGTTAGATTAGATTAGAAGTTAGGTTTAGTTAGGTTAGGTTAGGTTTAGTTAGGTTAGGCTAGGCTAGGTTAGGTTAGGTTAGGTTTAGTTAGGTTAGGTTAGGTTAGGCTAGGTTAGGTTAGGTTAGGTTAGGTTAGGCTAGGTTAGGTTAGGTTTAGTTAGGTTAGGTTAGGTTAGGTTAGGCTAGGATAGATAAAGATAGGTTAGGTTAGGTTAGGCTAGGATAGGATAGATAAAGATAGGTTAGGTTAGGTTAGGCTAGGCTAGGATAGATAAAGTTAGGTTAGATTAGATTAGGTTTGCACTTTCTTGTAATTATTGCTGATGTTATGATTTGTTGCGGCGCTGGAGCTTAATTAGTTTGCTGCCCTGATTGTCTGTGGCGCGTTCCAGGTATCGTTAGCGGCAGATAATTGTGTAAGGCCTTTGTCCCGGCTGTTGTTGCGCTACACTTTCCCGGAGAGATGTTCAGTATACAAGCTGGTGGTTATTTCCGGTTTGACTCTTTGACAGTCTACCTGGCAAAGTCTGGTATCGTATTCTGAAACACCTTGGACTTACTTATATAGAAAGTATTTTCAAAAGCCATATAATTATTAGAAGCGTTCTCATAAGTGTTTTCCTTGTGGCAATGAATTTTTTTTTCTTAAAGTATCACTAAAATTTTAAAAAATAAATAAAAAGAATGAAAACTCCGATAAATTACACTAATTTAGAAAGAAAAGAAGAAAGACTCACTGAGGTTGCCAGTCCCCAAACAGAATCAGAAACGGTCGCGAAAAATTGAAGGCTAAGTTTCTTGAAATCTTCCTCTTGAAAGAGTTGAAGTCACAGGAAGGAGGATATACAGAAGCAGGCAGAGAGTTCCAAAATGTACCAGAAAAGGGAATGAATTATTGAGAATACTTCTAACTCTCTTATTAGGGAGGTGGACAGAATAAGGGTGAGAGAAATTAGTCTCTCGTGCAGCGAGGCCGCGGGACGAGGGGAGGCATGCAGTTAGCAAGATCAGAAGAGCAGTTACCGTAAAAATAGCGATAGAAGACAGCAAGAGATGCAAAACTGCGGCGATGAGAGAGAGGTTGAAGACAGTCAATTAATTAGAGGAGAGAAGTGGAGTGGAGATAGCCACTTCAATCATATACACTTGAAAACATCAATAACTCCCACTAGGAGCTATTAAAAGTTTCGCGTCTGTTTCTCCGGAGTCTTTCTATATTTACCGTTACAGATTTGTCAATAATTTTCCACTACAATTATGGAAATACACTTGAAGGCACCAATAACTTCCAAAGGGTCTGTAAGAACTTGTCAGATTGGCCTTTCATGGATGTTTCTATTTTTACCGTTGCAGAATCCTTGTTAAATTGCCATTAGAATCACGCACACACACTTCAAAACACCAATAGCTTGCAATAGAACCTGTTAAAATACCTCAAGTCAGATTATTATGAGTATTTTACGCTTGCTGATGCAAAATCCTTGTTAAATTACCACTACGATCATGCAAACACACTTAAAACCACCAGTAAGTTCCATTAGAGCCTGTAAAAAGTAATTGAGATAAGACTATGAAACGTTTAAGAATGCAATCGTTGGAATATTGAAGAGTTACATGTGTTTTCTCACTTCGACGATACTGGAACAATAACAAGCATTTGAAGCTGTCTCCCAACAAACACACACCTTTGAAACATTTGAAGCATTTAAAAAGAAAAAAATTGATTAAAGATCGAACAAATGTCTTATGATCATGTTAAGTGATGGGTTAAGGCCATAAACATAAAGCTTTCACGACAAAAATTAAATTGCAAATGAATATCTAATATATAGACTGAAAATCAGTCAAATAGATAAAATTGTAGCACTAATAGTAGTAGTGGTAGTAGTAGTAGTAGTAGTAGTAGTAGTAGTAGTAGTAGTAGTAGTAGTAGTAGTAGTACCAATAATGATGATAATAATAATAATAATAATAATAATAATAATAATAATAATAATAATAATAATAATAAACAAAATCGATTTATTTTTTTATTTATTTATTTATTTTATTTTATTTTTTTTTTTTTTTTTAAGCGAATTGAAACTGACGCACGTTGTTTTCCTGCCAAAAGAACCTAACCCTTAAACACATTTCGATTTAGTGCAAAATATTAACAAGGTAACAACCACCCACACAATGTACAAATGCTAAACACGAAATAGAAAACTAGCAGAAAAAAAAAATAAATAAAATAAAAAAAAATAGTGAACGCCAAACAAGTCTCTCCTATTCTGCCTCACATCCTGATTCACGTGAGCCAGAGTTGAAAAAAGTTGAACAGAAGGGAAGAAGAACACGCGCCCTTCTCATTACGTCAAGTGTTCTTTGTCCCAAATGTTCGCAGACTGAAATTTACGGATGTTTTTCTATTTCTGTGACTGACTGAGCTCTCTCTCTCTCTCTCTCTCTCTCTCTCTCTCTCTCTCTCATCTCCTCTCTCTCCTCTCTCTCTCTCTCTCTCTCTCTCTCTCTCTCTTCCACTTTTAGCGCACCAGGAAAGTATGTGCGTGGTGTTGTGGTGCTGTGGTGTTCCCGAGGCGCCGCAGAGAGAGAAAAAGACAAAGAAGAGGCGGAGTTTGTGGAATTAAAGGAGAAAATGCACATGAATAGAAGAAGAAAGTTTGAAAGTTGATCCTCTTAAATTGCAAACTTTTCTGAGTCTACCTCCTTTATTGTCCTCATTCCTCTCTCTCTCTCTCTCCTCTCTCTCTCTCCTCCTCTCATCTCTCTCTCCTCTCCTCTCTCTCTCTCTCCTCTCTCTCTCTCTCTCTCTCCTCTCCTCTCCTCTCTCTCTCTGGTAACTATTTTTCGCATTTTAAATTCTGAACTATTTAATATATCAAATTGGCTTAAAAGTAAGAAACAGTCTCTGAATATTGATAAAACCCAGTCTGTGATGTCTAGCTCTCTCATGACACATCCAGGACATACATTAAATAAGATGAATAATATTACTTTACATGAAACTTTTACAATATAGATTCTTGGGCGTACTTATAGATCGTAAATTGAAGTGGAAAAATCATCTTGATACATTAATATTTAAATTATGATTATTAACGGGATTTATATACCATCTGAGGTCCCTCTAAATGTAGGTTATTTATGCCAAATTTACTTCACATTAATATTCCATCATCTACTGTACTGCTCTGCCTTTTGGGGAGACGCCTGTAAAACTTTAATTGAAAACCTATTCATCACTCAAAAAAAAAGATTACGTACCATGTTCTTCAAAAAAAAAACTTTGATTACACACATCACATTCTCAATGCCTTCAAAATTTTAAAACTTCAAGATATTATTTTCTTTCAAACCAATATAGTTCGTACAATAAATCTACCTACTCATCACAAATAGTCTCCAGCTTTACACCAGTGCCACAAACCTGTAACACCGCCGAAACTTTGCCCTGCGCATACCACTGTGTCGGACAGCACACGCACAGCAGAGTGTCTTGTTCAGAGGAAGCAAGTACTGGAACGGTCTGCCTCAAAACATCACCTCCATCACTAACTTAAATTGTTTCAGAAATCGACTAAAAACAAAACTGCTTCTTAATTATAATGAATAAGTATTTACGACCATCCTCTTGATATTCTATACGTTTTGTTATATATATTTATGTTTGTGTGTGCGCCTTTTGTTCTCGTGTACTCGTGTGTAGCGAGGTGTTGCATGTTAACTGGTGTGGCGAGTGTGCGTATATTTAGTGAGTGCGTATGTATATATGTTTGTGTGCGAGTATGCATGTATTTATCATGTGTGTGTATTGTATACTTGTGCGCGGGTAGGTGGGTATTCATGTGCGTATGTATGTATACTTGTGGACGTGTATGTGTGCATTTATGTGCGTATGTGTGTGTACTTGTGTGCGTGTATGTATGTATTTATGTGCGTATGAATGTATGTGCTTATGTGCGTATGTATATCTGTACTTATGTGCGTATGTATGTATGTACTTATGTCCTTAGGTTCTTATCTGAACTTGTGTGTGTGTTTGTGTGTGTGTGTGTGTGTGTTTGTGCATGTACTTGTAATGTACGCACGTAGTGTGTCCTCATAATTACATGTACATAATGTGAGCGTGCACGAATGTGTGTGTGCATGCAAACAATGTGTATGGGAATATATATATATATATATATATATATATATATATATATATATATATATATATATATATATATATATATATATATATATATATATATATATATA
>NC_087175.1:21018392-21050892 GCF_035594125.1 Scylla paramamosain
ATTAGGTAGTTTTTCTCACTTCCACTTTTATTTATTATCTTTATTCCTTGACCGTATTTTTTTTTTTGTGTATTCCTTGACCAGACTCTTAACACGAAGAAAAGAGAGAAGAAAAAAAAAAAAAAAAAAGCGAGAAATAGTAATCATTTGACCTCATCTCCCCTATGACATGACCTTGGCGTTCCAGAAGAGGTCACGTCTCACTGGTAGCTGCTGATAAGACGACATGCAGGTCACCAACGCGAAGATAAAATATATACGTTGATAAATTAATAAAAAATACCGTCGCCTTTTTCTTGATGTTTGTCCCGTGTCGAATTTAGGAGGAGGAGAAGATGCGACTCAAAAAACTGTGTTGAGAAAAATGGACATGTTGAAATTTAGTTGAGAGAGAGAGAGAGAGAGAGAGAGAGAGAGAGAGAGAGAGAGAGAGAGAGAGAGAGAGAGAGAGAGACAGAGAGAGAGAGAGAGAGAGAGAGAGAGAGAGAGAGAGAGAGAGAGAGAGAGAGAGAGAGAGAGAGAAGCAGTGTGCGGTTTTGAATAACGTTTGTTTAGAAAAAGACGAAACTCACAAAAATGCTCTTGTGTTTACGGAAGATAATTGCAAAACCCCAAATACTGCCTGGCTCATTTTGGGAGTGGAGAAAACTGGGAAACAAAAATTTTTACTCTCGTCACGGAAAAGTGAAGATTGGAATCCGGCGCCGAAGGGAACGGAGGCGGGGAGTGTGGTAACGCCCCGCAATGAGTGAATAACCTCCATGTGGGGTGAAGGGGTGACCTGACTAACCAACCACCGCTACGTGATGAACTAACTGACCTCCGCTGCTGAGTGACGGGGTGAAATGACAAACACACGGGACGACGGGGTGAACTGACTAGAACCTTTGCTGCAGGGTGAGGGGGGTAAACTGACTAACTTCCTCTGCTGCGTGACGGGTGACGATACGGGGTGAACTGACTAACTTCCATTCGGGGGTGACGGGGTGACTGGGCGTGCCTGACTGAATGCCCTCTGGTCTGAATCTTGTCTTGATGTTATGGCGTCCCTGAATTCCCTCTGCCCTGAGTTTTGTCAGTTGAAGTTGTTAATGCGCAACTTGAATCTTCGTCATGAAATTCTTAACGTGTTTCTGAATCTTGTCTTGAAATCGTTAATTTAGTTTTTAATCTTGCCTTTTCTATCGTGTCTCCTGAATCTTGTCCTGAAGTCATTAATGTGTCACTGAATCATGTCATAAAATTTATAATGAGTTCTTGAATGAGTTTTGTCTTTAAGTGTATAACCAGTCATCACTATATCAGAAAATACTAGTTGGTCTACCTCTTTTTTTATTTATTCATTGACTTATTTTATTTATTTATTTATTTATTTATTTATTTATTTTTCTTATCTTTTAATATTTTTGTTATATCTATTTATTTATTTTTATATTTATTTTTATGTATTTATTGTTTATTTTGTTTTATTCATTTTATTTATTTTTTTCATGTGACGGAGGTTGGCTAAGGGCAAGAACAGGCGAGAGAAAAACTCAATTGTCGCCTCCGAAATCAATACAATAGAAGAAAGAATAAGTATAATAAAATAAGTGTTTAAATGAGTAGGTCAGTTTAGTTCCGGAAGTGACTTGTTGTATCCCTCTCCTCACAAAATTTATGAGTCTTGGGAAAGGAGAGAGAAAAAACAGACAAAAAATTCCGAAATTTACCCGAGTCATCACAGTTTACCATTTGATGGACTATTAAATGTTGTAGAGCCAAAGCTTACCTTGATATTCTACCAATGACTTATTCTATGGGAAGTTTAGCAGAAACAGACGGAGAGTTCCAGAGTTTACCAGAGTTTTCTTCAGTTTTCTTAAGGCGAATCACCAGATATTGTAGAGTGAAAACTTATCATAAATGTATGTTCTTTAAGTGAACCAAGAACTGCTTTCTTTTACCATTACACCCAGAAATCTCATTCCAGGGCTGATGCCTCCGTGGCCCGCCGGGGAACACGCCAACATTCCCCAGCAAAGGAAGGCAGTACGTGGGAAGCAGTGTGCCTCCCTGTTTGGTTCCCTTATTGGCGGCTTCCTTTGTGTCGTTACCTTAGGCAGCATGAACCTAGCATCCGTTCTGATATTGTGATAAATTCATCTCCCGTAATCAGGAGAGGACAAGAAGTAACCGGTTCAGGGTTGATAAAGTCAGATTCTAAAAAGAGATAGGAAGAAGTATCGCAAACAGAGACTGGGTGACTGAAATAGACTCAGAAGTCAGTGTTGAGTTAGTAGGGAGCTTTGAAAAAGACTGCATGAACTCACGGATAGGGATGATGGACAGATAGAGGGGTAGATGTGTATTATACCGGGACAAGAAGTAATGAGTTATAGCTTGATAAAGTTGAATTTAAAGAAAAGAGAGGAAGAATTTGGCCCTAAAAAAGAGGTGAGTGGAACAGACTCAATAGTTAGGCTTAGTCTCGAGCCAGCAGATCTCTTTAAAAGATTAGGTTATGGATAGAGGTGAGAGCTGAATATAGGCAGGTATGTTTTATGCAAGGACTGCCACGTGTAGGCCTACTGGCTCCCTGCACCAACCCCTATTTTTTTTTTTTTTTTTACAACTGAGTTATGTTTTCATTTACGTATTTAATCTGAGGGAGTGTAAAATTAGACTCTGTCCTTACATTATAATCTTTTAACCTTCCCTTTACTTCAGTTATGCTGTCATCCAAGTTGTTAATTATCTCGTAAAGTATAAAAGAAGACTGTTTTATTACATTATAAGCAACCAATTTTCCCTTCCTTCCATTATACTTTCCTCCTTGTCGTTAATTGTCTCGGGAAATATGTGATGTTATATTACAATTCATTCACCTTCCCTTAACTCAATGATGCTTTACTGGAGGAGAAAATGTGTACTAGTGTGTTATGCCACGAGGAGCAGTACAGTCCAGCTTTTTCTTTTCTTCTTCTTCCTGTTTCATGCAAGGCGGGTTCTGGCGAAGGATAACAAAAAAGACAGCAAAAAAAATATAAAAAAGATGCTGAACATGCCAATTCCAAAAGAGAATTGACCAAAAAGAATATCCAGTATTACGAAGCGACTTGAAACCTCCCAGTTGCAAGAGTTTAAGTTACTGGCAGCAGAAAATCCAGACTCAGGCAGAGATTTCCAGAGTGTACCAATGGAAGGGATGAAAGACTGTATGTATATGGTCTGGTCCCCATTATCTGCTCATCATCTATTATCTGTCTATTTATTTATCTATCTATCTATCTATCTTTTAATTTATTTGTCTGTTTATCTATCTATTTATCCATTCTCTCTATCTATCTATCTATCTACTTATTTTTCTTACCAATACTATAAATTATCATCTCCTCCCATACAAACACTCTCAGCAGTGTTTCAAAGCCTCACTCCCTCAATTTTGTTTTCTGTATACACAAACACCGCAATTGTTCTGAGGCGCATCACCACAGCTCCTCTCTCTCCCTCTCTCTCAACCTCCCTCAACCCTCTCAACAAGCCCATCTCAACAGCGCTATCAGTCCCTCTCCATCCCTCTCTCCCTCCCCCCTCACCTCTCTCCAGAAACACGGCGCCGACCATCAGACAACCACAGCGCAAAAACACACCTTCTCCGATGAGAGCAAAGACTTTTTATCAGTTGTTTTTAAGGAATTTGGAATGAAAACTCTCTCGAGGCTGCCAGTCACTCCAGCCCAGACAGCCCCCGCATGACGTCAGCAGCGGAGAGGAAGGCTGCGAGAAAAGAATATAAATGAGACGATTTGCAGAGAGGAAGGGAGGTGGGGGAAAGAAAGGGTGTGGCTATGAAAATTTACACTCTTGTTAACTTAGATTATGGCAGCGGGAAAAAGTAACAGCAGCTGGCAGCGGTTAATTTTGTTTGTGAGGCTTGTGTGTGTGTGTTAGATGGGTGGAGGAGGAGGAGAGAGAGAGAGAGAGAGAGAGAGAGAGAGAGAGAGAGAGAGAGAGAGAGAGAGAGAGAGAGAGAGAGAGAGACTTCACTTCACTTCACTTTCAAGACACTTCGTAATATAATTTTCGACTTGCTTTCGTGTTTTCTTAAAGGACTCGCACCTTCAATAGGCCTTTCTTTTTTACTTTGTTGCCTTTGTCCAGAGCTCCTCTTACAAAAAGACAGACAGACAGACAGACAGATGGACAGACAAACGGACATAAAGACAGACAGACAGACAGACAGACAGACAAACAGACATAAAGACAAATAGACAGACAGATAGACAGACAGACAGACAGACAGACAGACAGACAGACAGACAGACATAAAGACAAATAGACAGACAGACAGACAGACACACACACACACACACACACACACACACACACACACACACACACACACACACACAAACACAAACAAACAAACAGACAGACATAAACAGAGGCAGACAAACAGAGAGAAACAAACACACACACACACACACACACACACACACACACACAAACAGGTTGGCGTGGTATCAGCCAACACAGTTGTTGTTAGGAGCCTCGTTAATCACATCAATTATTGGCGCATTGCTTAGTTCGCTTCTTTCTCTGCAAATATTTCGCCTGAATGTGTGCTGCTTGAATCTCATGGTAATGGAGGACAGCTGCTTCTAAACAACACAAGGCACAACACACGGGTCTTATTTTACAGAGAGTTAGCATTAGAAAACAGTGGAATGATTATAGAGAGTCATAGGTTGTATAACGCAGGAAGGGGAGCAAAAGTACTTACACTTATAAGTTAGCTATAAGAAAACATGAGAATAATCGCAAAGGAGGCCCGGAGCTAATATGGATGAATCACTATAGCCTGATTGATACTGAGACTGTGATTGATAAAGGGTCACAAGTTGTATAAGGCAAAGTGGAAGGCGATGTAAACCCTTTGTAATGCTGACTTAAGATAATGTTATTCTTGCTCTCTCACTGATGATGATGTGGAAATGTTCAGCCCTCACAATAAAGATGTTCGTATCGACAGTGGTATTTTTCTCCATAAGAACATAACAAAATAAAGGAGGTTGCAAGAAGCCATCAGGGCTACACACGTTAATCATTGCACGAAACATACCTGCTACAAATTTTATCCTCATCCACGAATTTATCCAATATTCATTTAAACCTCCCCAGTGACTCAACACTAAACACTTGATACCTGAGTGTATTTCTTGATGAAGATTCGTTTACCTAAGGACACATTTATCCCTTGAGTCTCACCTACAAGTTGTGTCAGGCAGCAGTGATGTAGTCTGCTGAGAGGCGTGAAGTCGACACTGCATCAAGACTCACAGAGGATTTTAAAAGAAGAAAATCAAATACAGGGGAGACTAGTATTTGAGAAGGAAAACAATAAGACAATTAAAGAAATATTACATCGATTTTTAGAAGAGAGGAGAAAAGAGAAGAGGAGAACAATAATGAAGCAACAATCAGGAAACCGCCGTTAGATTTTGGAGGGGAAGAGAAGAGAAGAGAGAGCAATAATGAAGAGAAACAGAAACCCCGTTAGATTTTTGGAAGAGAATACAAGAGAAGAGAAGAGAAAGAAGAGAACAACAATGGAGAGAAACATGAGGGAAGCACCGTTTGAAAAGAAAACAGAAAAGAACAGGAGAACGACCATGAAGAGAAACATGGGGGATGTGCCGTTGTATGGATTACCCGACAACAACCTGAAGCTAGACCTGAAACTGAACCAGAACAGCCACAGAGCGAAGCAGACCCGAGAGCTGTTACAAAACCAAAACGCTTTACGATGAACGGATGAACGGCCCTCTTGTGTGTTTCGTGCAAGGACCGCTGCGTGTATGCCTGACGGGTTCTCGCAGCTTTCCCTTGTTTTCTTATATTCCTGTGTTCTTAATAACTGACACGAATTTCAGGACACGAGGCAGGTTAGGATCAGCGTGAAGTCTGACAGTGTGTGATAGGTTGCCGTCATACGTAAAAGGGAAGCCAAATAGACGTAACTGCGGAACCATACAATTGCTGACCCTTTACCTGTGCGGTCCTCACCTCTGCTCGCGTGCACGGCAGATCTAACCTAACCTGACCTAACTAAACCTAACGTGACCTAACCTAATCTGACCAAACCTGACCTCACCTGACCTGACCTAACTAACCTGACCTGAACTAACCTAACCTAACCTAACATGACCAAACCTAATCTAACCTAACCTGACCTAACCTAACCTAATCTTACCTAACCTAACGTGACCTAACCAAACCTGACTTGACCTAACCTAACTAAATGTACACGTAAACATCCGTGAGGTCGTCGCTTCACCCTTGCCCTTGTCAAACTCAGAGGTATTTAATTTTACTCTCATTAACTCTCTTGCATTTTCTTTTTCATTTTTTATAATCCTGCAGTAAAGATCATTTGTGTGCCAACCTTTGAACTTGCTAGTTACATGCCTGCCACCTCTCTGTCTCGGCCTCGATGCAAAAGAGTTCCCCACTCACTCTCACCACTATTCTGTCCACCTCCATAATGCAAGTTTTTTTTAACCCGGACCTTCAATCTTTTATCCCCTTTACCGGTGCCTGAAGCTACTCTCCCCCCATTTATTTGACTTAACCTTCTTTAACTGAGAGGAGTTTCAAGGCACCTCCATCCCTGCATTGGTTTAAAGTTTGGAATTCTTAATGTTTCGTTTTCAGAAGATAATCAGCGGGTTTTTTTTTTTTCTTTTTTTTTTTCCTGAACTTGTCTTTGGCTCTGGTCTGCCTCACTTGCGCATGAAGTTGTAATTAAGAAGAGAAAGTGTCGTCCTAGTCTTTTATAACCAAGCTACACACCACCCCCCGTCACCTCCCTGTTTCATAACCATTAGCAAATCACTAACGAATATAACAAAAGATGGAGCGAACGTAGCTTCCCTCGCACACGATACAACAAGAGCAGTCTCCATTGCTTTGTGATGGCACTATGAACCATACTTAGAAACACTTCTGCGTCACACCCACCGACTACTCTTAAAAGACTCTAGTTGAAGTTACACAGATTTTTAAGGTTTTTTTTTCGGTTTTAGTGAATGATTAACAAGATTTTTACACTATTAGCAGGAGAAACACTCATAAAAACTGGACTTGAGTGGAACCAGACTAATTTGGTACTTGCGGTGATGGCTGTTCCTGTCACTCATTGGTTTCACGTTCACAGTCGAAAGACATATGAACACTCTCTCTCTCTCTCTCTCTCTCTCTCTCTCTCTCTCTCTCTCTCTCTCTCTCTCTCTCTCTCTCTCTCTCTCTCTCTCATGCTGTTATCCTTTGCCTTAATTATTCCAAAATTATAAGTTGTTATATACGACTACATGTGTTTTTGAATGGCTTTCGACTTGATGATGGAACAATAACATTTTACTCGTATATCTTCTGACACACTTGGCAACCCGTAGGGGCCGTGCGGCGGTGTTGCCTGCCGCCCCATCGTCCTTGACACGTGAATATCTCAGGCCGCGCCCGGTTGGCAATTGTCAGGTCAGGTCACTCCGTGGTTAAGGTGGCACCAGCGCGGAGACGTACAGCCAACACCCCGAGTAAATTTACCAAGTTAGCCATGTTCCATTACAGTCATCTCTGTGGCCTTGGAAAACAGTTGTGGTGAGAGAGCAAAGCATATCAGAATACAGACATCAGCATCACAGCCGCGCCCTAAGCGTTCAAGCACAGTGAGCAACACCACGCCACGCACCACACGGACAGACAGACAGACAGGCGGACAGACAAGCAGGCAGGGAGACAGACAGACGAACAGGCAGGCAGGGAGAAAGTAATAGATTGATTGTTATTTTTGGAACCACAGCACAGAGAGAGAGAGAGAGAGAGGGAGAGAGAGAGAGAGGTGTGTGTCTGTGTGTTTTGAAAGGAGAGACAGACAGACAGACAAACTCGCCCGCCGCCATCCAGCTATCCAGTGTCTGCCTCGTGTTCATAAATAATGCATAACCTCACTGAACTGGCTCTGATGCCGCCCACTGTTATTCATGGCCCGTGTCCTCCTGCTCTCTGAATCCATCGCACACACACATACAGACACACACACACACACACACACACACAAACCTATACCTTCTCTACACATTCCTTTACTCTCTCTCTCTCTCTCTCTCTCTCTCTCTCTCTCTCTCTCTCTCTCTCTCTCTCTCTCTCTCTCTCTCTCTCTCTCTCTCTCTCTAGCCAGTTATATTATTATCTCCCTTTTTCTCCTTTTTTCGTTTCCCTTTTTCCCTTTCTTTTCTCCATTTTTTTCCTCTTTTCCTTCATTTTTCTTTCTTCTGCCCTCTCCTTTTCTTTCCCCCTCCTCTTCCTTTGTCATTCCTTCCCTCTGTCTATCCTTACTCTTTCGGAACTGCGAGATGTATGTATGTATGTTTGTATGTATGTATGTATGTATGTTTGTAAGAAGGAGGAAAGAAAGAACAAAACGAAACGGAAGGAGTAATCTCTCAAAATTCGCTACTTTGGTATTGAAATTTGCCAGTGTTTTGTATCGTTAAGAGAGAGAGAGAGAGAGAGAGAGAGAGAGAGAGAGAGAGAGAGAGAGAGAGAGAGAGAGAGTGTGTGTGTGTGTGTGTGTGTGTGTTCTCTTTATTCGTGCATGTAAAGTACCCTGGCAAATGGCTGAAACGAATAAATGATAAAAAAAAAAACTTTAAAAAAAATTAAAAAGAGGCGATTAATTGCCACTCTTGAAAAAAAATGTAAAGTAGGATACAAAACACTTCGGAAAAATCGTTTAATTGCTGCTCTTCCCAATAAAAAAAAAAAGAACGAAAATGCAAAAAAAATGTGTTTCAGTCGGGACAGCCAATTTAGTTTTAGTGTTTTCCTAATGCGTCTGTTCTTGTTGCACCTTTCAGTTTAATAGAAGAGACGTGACTAGATATAAGTTAAATCACACAGCATAAGAACATAAGAGATGGTCAGATAAAACAGTTATCCCTCAAATGTCGGTCTCAAAGGAAAACATACCTGTACCTACCTTTCACCATTATTATTCTGTTAGAACTTGCTGGAGCTAAGAACCGGAAAGGTGGTACAAGAAACCAGATGACCTACACGTGGCACTCCTTGGATAAAACATACCTACATCTCTTCTCACCTTTCTCACCAGACGCCAGGTAAATGAGGGTCACCTGCTCCGTTGTCAGACTCCTCCATCCGTCGCGATCTTTATATAGTCTGTCTGTTGTTTCCTCAAATTGTACATTCCCGTTTTCTAAATTTTGTTTTATGTCATCTCGCCATCTCCTCCTTGGTCTTCCCAGTGGTGTTCCTCCTTCAGGTTGCTATTCCAGGTACTTCAGGCGATATCTGTCCTATCCCATTCTTTATATGCCCGTAGCCTCTAAAGTTGTTTGTAAGTATAAGGTCTTCCATTGGTTATAATTTCAGTTCCTCTCTTATCTTCGCATTTCTTATCCTGTCCCTTCTGGTTACTGCCTTCATGATTCTCAGGAACCTATATCCACCTTTCATTATCGTCCTATTTAAGTTCCATCTTTCCCTACGATAAACGAGACGCGACTAGAATGTAGTAAATTGGAACCTACAATATAATGACATAAGGGTGATGCAAGGAGCCAATAGGTCTACACGTGACAGTCCTGAGATAAAACATGCATACCTATACACGTCTTTCATCATCATTATCCTGTTGCTGCTCAATCTTTTACTGTGATAGAGCTAAGGGGGTGATGCAAGAAGCGGTAGGTCTACGCGTGGCATTCCTTGGATAGAACATACATAACAATACACATCTTTCATCACTGTCCTCTTCTCATAATTTTGGATACTTTTATTATTATTTTTTTTTTTGGCAATTCTCTTTTGGGACTGGCATCTTCAGTGGGTTTTTTCATCTTTTTATTTATTTATTTATTTATTTATGTATTTATTTATTTATATATCTAATTTTGCCATCTTTTTGTCGTCCTTGACCAGAGCACCTTTTATATACAAACACACAGAAAAAAAAAATCATGAAATCCATATAATCTTGTAAACATTCCTATTGATTCGGCAGTAAGAACCTGATTACTGAGTCTGTTCCATTCATTAGCCACTGAATTTTGAGAACGAGTTTCTTGCTATCCTTCACTGCGATGTCCAACTCTTCGCATCATCAAAAGTGCTGCATGAACTCTTTACAAACACCTACAAGAAAGGGAAAGGCATCAATCAGATTTATCAATGTATACTTTTTTACAAATGTGTATTAAAACTATAGTCAACAAACTATATATTAACAGCCAGTACAATCCTTAGTGGCGTCTGTACAAGAAATTAAATGTCCCTGCGTGGTTTGGCATTAAGGAACCATGTGCCAAATAGGAATGAAAGGGTTAAATATCACTTTATCTACCTTTAACTTATATCCTGATTATCTACCTTAATTTCTATCCTGATTACGAGGCCCGAGGATTTTCGTATAGACAATCCTTGCTGTATCCCACATGCCGCTTCAATACCTCAGTGAGATCCCCTTTTCACCTGGTCTTCTCTAATTAATCCTCTCGTGCAAGGGATTACAGACGGAACTGTACACTCGTTCATATATCAGTCCGTTTATGTATCATGTGTTAGTTTGTTGATTTATATGTTCACTTTAGGAAAAAACGAAGCAACAAAGAGAGAATAACAAGGGTCAGGAAAGAAGAGGAAGGGTAAAAGAGTGACGGAGAGAAAAAAGTGAAGGTGAAAAAGATGAGAAGGAAAAAGAGTGAGACAGAAAAAAGTGAAAGAAAAAAAGGGAAAAAGAAAATGAAGGAGATAAAAAAAAAGGAGGAAAAGTGAGAGAAAAGGTGGAGAGAAATTAGAGAGAAAAAAAGTGACAGAAAAGGTGAGGGAGAGAAATTAGAGAGGAAAAAATAGTGAGAGAGAAGAAATAAGGATGAAAAGTGAGAGGAGAAAAAAAGAGTGCGAGAGAAAAGTGAAAAATTAAGGGGGAATTTTTTAAGAGAGAGAGAAAAAAAAAAAGTATGGAAATAAAAAGACGGTTAAGATAGAAAAAAATATAGAAGAATAAAATATTAAGACTTAAAAAAAGAAAAGGAGAAAAGAGGGGGATAAAAAAAAGTAAGGGAGACAAAAGGGAATAAACAAAATAACAAGAATGGAAAAAGTACGAGGTGGTAGTGGTGGTGGTGGTGGTGGTGGTGGTGGAGGTGGTGGTGGGTGATGTGAGGTTGTGAAGTGGTGAGGTGGCGAGATGGTGGTGACAAAGACTGTACAGGTGGTGATGTGAGGTGGTAATGATGGTGTGTGGTGAGGGTTACAGTGGTGATTTCTGATGGTAGTGGTGATGATGTAGCGGTGGTGGTAGTGGTGGTGCAGCGTGGAGGAGCAACACACGGGCCATCACTGCTTGCTATCGAGTGTCAGACAAACAGGAGTGTTAGGCGTGTGCAGTTTCATCTTCATATATGTATGTGTGGCGCCGCGCGGGTGTCATGCGTTTTCTGGAATGGATATTGAATGTACGGCGGCATGGGGTGGTGGTGGTGGTGGTGGTGGTGGTGGTGGTGGTGGTGGTGGTGGTGGTAGAGAAGGAGGGAGGGAGGAAAGAAAAATATAGTCACAAGGAGACGGTAAATGAGATGAATTATAGAGAAGAAGAAGAAGAGAGAGAGAGAGAGAGAGAGAGAGAGAGAGCACAAGAAAACAGACTGCAGGAATCCCAGTTGAGCCACATAAGGCAGCTGTTCAACACTTAAATCTATACCATCTTTCATCACCATCCACACACTTACCCGACCTCCTCTTGTAACCATCCAATGTCTGTCCATCTTTCACGTTCCTGCTGAGTCTACTCGTATAGGCCCACATTCTGAAACATTCCTGCCCGCCTTTCCATTCTATTGGCCACCCACTCATTCTGCCCACATCCTTCAGTGATGCGCTTGCGTTTTGCCCTTAATTCTTTTATCGTCCTGCTCTGGTGTCGTCGGCAAATTGATTGATGTCGCTGCTAGTCAGTCTCCAGATCATCAGGGTAGGCTATGACAAGGAATACACGTAAAAGAGACTATTGTTGGTGGGGGGGGAGGAGTGATCTTACTAATAACTTTACATTTTCTTTTCTCTCTCTTCTTTTTCGTGTGTGTGTAGCCTGTGCTCCCTGCCAAGACTGTCCCGACATTTGTTCTTGTGCTTTTGGGGAAAGTCCTTGGATAGTTCTTCGTATTAGCAGCAGCAGCAGTATTACTACCATTGTTACCATCATGAGTACACTAGTATACTTGGCTTACCACCACAATCCATTCCAAAATCGTCCTCGGAGACATAAAACTGTCGGAGGCCAAGACTTTATTCTTGAAAAAAAGCATGAAAAAAATAATTAAAGTAAAACTTCTTCACTTCAAAGAGCAGCAAAACGCGAATAAACAATGCCTTTTATCCTACAGTGCATACCAGAGTGTGCACCACTACCAAATGCACCAGCAGTCACGAAAAACATTGTAATTTATGTACTCACCGCAGTGACGAGTTGATCGTGTGGCAACTTAGCTGTCGTGAGCCAGAGAAGAATACTGAATGTTTTTTTGGTTGGATAACGCGTCGGTAGAAAGTCAAATACGGTACGTTGTATGCTGAACAGACCACTGTATTTTAATCGTTGTAATCATTATTTATTGTTAGTAGTAGTAGTAGTAGTAGTAGTAGTAGTAGTAGTAGTAGTAGTAGTAGTAGTAGTAGTAGTAGTATGTCACGATCCCGGTTATCTTTTCAAGAAAGTGGACGTTACACTGATCCCAGAAAGTTTTAAAGGTCTGGATTTTTAAAGGTCTCGAATACCTACCCAACCTATCCGAAATCTCCAGCTAGTAAACCCTCTCACAAAACACCAAAAAAACCAAAGACACCAATGACGCCACAACACCATCGCAGTCCCAACCACAAAATGGCTGCCTCTCACTCCGACGCTGACCCCTCAGCGTTACGTCACCCACACAACTCATCAACCAAATTTCAGTGGACAAGAGCTATTGATACCACAAAAGACTCACCAGCCTGGTCCTGGATATCAGGGTTACACCGCCACATCACCAATACCTCCACCCACACGCTCCATCACCACACCATCCAAATTTATCCCCAGAGAATGTCACCCCACTGCTCTCCCTCAGGGCCTCTGGCGCTGTCTCAAGAATTTGTCGACTCAATACAACAGCCAAACACATATCGTCCCTCGCCCCAACACATTCCACGTCAAATACACCTTTTCCCTTACATATACATGCATATAAAGAACTTAAATTATGAAGAGAATAATACTACATGGTATAAAATGAGTGAATAAGCCAATAAAGATATGCATAAGAGGAAAACGGAACACGGGGGACACTAAGAAAACGTGTTCCTTTTCAGGGTAAACTCGACCAATAACATGACAAATTGTTGTTGTTGTTGTTGTTGTTGTTGTTGTTGTTGTTGTAACAGTATCATTATCATTATTATCATTATTATTATTTACTATTATTATCATCATCATTGTTGTCATTATTATTATTATTATTATTATTATTATTATTATTATTATTATTATTATTATTATTATTATTATTATTATTATTATTATTACCATTATCATCATCATCATCATCATCACCACCATTATCATTATCATTATTAAAACGAGCATTAGCATTATTATTAGTAGTAGATTATTTTTACTCAAATGTTGCAATTCCTTTTCTCTTTAAGTATATATCATCCTGTCTGGTCTAACGAGAGAGAGAGAGAGAGAGAGAGAGAGAGAGAGAGAGAGAGAGAGAGAGAGAGAGAGAGAGAGAATTTTACTTACTCTAATATCTGAAACATGGACACGAAGCATAAAAGGATAAGAGACAGACAGCCAGTCAAGCAGACAGACAGGGAAACAGACAGACAAAGAGAGGGACTGACAGACACACACGCTCAAATCAATATATGACTAGTGGGAAAAAGCTCTAAAAATAATGAAAGGCTTGGAGAGAGAGAGAGAGAGAGAGAGAGAGAGAGAGAGAGAGAGAGAGAGAGAGAGAGAGAGAGAGAGAGAGTAATTTTTCTGATAATTTCAATCATAGATCCCATGTTGTTTAGCTGTATATAATTTTGATTCTCTCTCTCTCTCTCTCTCTCTCTCTCTCTCTCTCTCTCTCTCTCTCTCTCTCTCTCTCTCTCTCTCTCTCTCTCTCCCGTTTAATTCCTCACAAATCCCGGAACCCAAGACGGTCTGGTTGAAACCCTTGCAGTGGCCGGAACAATATTGGGTCGCCCTGTTAACGCTCACCTCAGCAGACCACACCAGCTAAGAAAAATACAGGAAGAAAGGAGGAAATAAAAGACGATCAGAGAAATATTTTGTTAACCTCACGTTTTCCTTCCTGTTGTTTTTGTTTTCATGGCGATGAATTTGTGTTTGTAGTGTTTTTTTATTTATTTTATTTGTTTATTTTTATTTGTTTGTTTGTTTGTTTGTTTTGTCTTTTGCGTGTGTGTGGATGTTGTTGTTGGTGGTGGTGGTGATGGTGATGGTGATGGTGGTGGTGTTTTCAGTTTGGGTTTTTTGTCGTTTATTTATTTTTCTACATAATTATGGTAAGTTTTTTTTTCTCTCTCTCCTTTTTTTTTAGCTTTTCTTATAATTTCGATATAATTTCTTACAGTTTCTTTTAGTTTCGATTGTTGTTCCTTTATTTTTTTTTCTAAGGGTGGTTGTTGTTGTTGTTGTTGTTGTTGTTGTTGTTGTTGTTGTTGTTGTTGTTGTTGTTTTCAGTGTGGTTGCTATCGTTTATTTGTTGATTTTGCACGATTATTGTAGGAAGTAGGTCACTGTTGTAAAATTCATAAAACATAGTTGGGAATTAATCTAATTTTTCTAATTAATGTATTGCCATTGTGGTTCTTCTAATTTTAAAGCTTGTATCGGAGAGATGCCGACTTTTTTTTTATGATTGCTTTTCTCTTCTTTTTTTTTTTTTTTTTTTTTCGTTATTTTGATTTATGAGATTGTAACAGTTGAGAGTGTCGGTCAGCTACTGTGCTGCTGTGGTTGTGGTTGTGGTGGTGGTGGTAGTGGTTGCTGTTGTTGTTGTTGCTGTTGTTGTTGTTGTTGTTGTTAATTTATAAGTTTGTAGCCATGAGGGTTTTTCGGCTTAGCTTTATTTTTCGTATTGTTGTTTTTTGTTCTTGTTTTTTTGTTGTTTCTTTTTCATTTTGTTGTTGTAGTCAAAGATTATTTTTATTTTTCATCAAAGTTTGTTCCGCTACTGTCGTTTTAATTATTCGCTTTTTCATCACCGTCTTTCTCACAATTATTTTTCAATGTTGTTTTCATTTATTTTTTTTATTTTCATTTTCATCCATGGGAGTTACAGAAGCTATAGTCAGGAAGGTCTCTCTCTCTCTCTCTCTCTCTCTCTCTCTCTCTCTCTCTCTCTCTCTCTCTCTCTCTCTCTCTCTCTCTCTCTCTCTCTCTCTCTCCAAGCATAGAAAATTAACCGTGAAAAATATGTTAAAGCAAGTTTCTGTCTGTCTATCCGTCCGTCTGTCTGTCTGTCTGGTTGTTTTCCCGTCTGTCTGTCTATCTGTCTATCCGTCTATCTGATTGTTTGTTTGCCTGTTTGTTTATCTGTATAACTGAGTGTTTGTCCGTCTGTCTGTCTGCCAAAAGTGTTTGTTTGTCTCTATCTGTCACTCTCTCTGTCTGTCTGTCCTGTCTGTCTATCCGTCTGTCTGTCTATCCGTCTGTTTGTTTGTCTGTTTGTCCGTTCGGATCTGTCTTTGTTTTTCTGTCTTTCCATCTCTCTCTCTCTCTCTCTCTCTCTCTCTCTCTCTCTCTCTCTCTCTCTCTCTCTCACTCTCTCTCACTCTCTCTCTCTCTCTCTCTCTCTCATATCACCATTATTCCCATTACATCAATTCAAACGAAGCTTTTCATAAAAATTTTCGTCGTATTTTTTAATCCATCCCTGGCTGCGATACATTTGAAATATTGCAGTTATTAAAAAAGCAATAGAACGAACAAGCATTACAATCAACTGATAACCCGTAGCTCTTATTTTATTATTTATTTTTTCTTCTTGCTTTATCTTTTTCCTCCTTTATTTTCTGTGCGATGAAAGTTTCGAAACAAAATCTCCGTGTTTTTTTTTTCTATCTATGTTTTTTTTTTTTTTTTTCTACGACATTGATTGATGAGAGAGAGAGAGAGAGAGAGAGAGAGAGAGAGAGAGAGAGAGAGAGAGAGAGAGAGAGAGAGAGAGAGAGAGAAATGGTTCCTACTCTTTCGTTATTTTTTTCTCTTTATTATTCATATTTCGCATTCTTTTAACACACACACACACACACACACACAAACACACACACACACACACACACACACACACACACACACACACACACACACACACACACACACGTATACATTGCAGGTTTCTTTTCATATGACTTTAATCTCTCTCTCTCTCTCTCTCTCTCTCCTCTCTCTCTCTCTCTCTCTCTCTCTCTCTCTCTCTCTCTCTCTCTCTCTCTCTCTCTCTCTCTCTCACGCTTTCAGTACTTATAACTCAATAAATTCTTCACTCGCCCAGAGCAACCAGTGTCCGAGGCGGGAATGTTGGTACCACTGCGGCTGTCGGGGCTCGGTCAGGTTGGCAAACGTGGTGGTGGGCGAAGGTTGAGTGAAAACACGTTCTGTGGATCAGTTATGCACACGATGTGAAGACCCAAGGAAAATATGGTGTGAAATGGACGCCTCGGAAATCTGATGATGGTGGTTTTTGATGGTTTGATAATGCCGGAGCCTGAGTTGCCGAGGGAGAGGAATTAGTGAACCACGTAGGTAAGCAGGAGTGAAGTTTTTTTTTTTTTTCATTCTCTCTCTCTCTCTCTCTTCTCTCTCTCTCTCTCTCTCTCTCTCTCTCTCTCTCTCTCTCCTCTCTCTCTCTCTCTGTTTAGGGTTAGGTTTCAAAGGCCGTAGAGAGAGTTATGGTTAGTTTGCTTCTCAGGGTTGTTGTTGTTGTTGTTGTTGTTGTTGTTGTTGTTGTTGTTGTTGTTGTTCTTGTTCTTGTTCTTGTTTTTCTTGTTCTTGTTTTTCTTTTCTTTTCTTCTAAAGCAATAAAGAAATTATGAGTTTGCTTCTTATGGTTATTCTTCTTTCATCATCATCATCATCATCTTCTTCTTCTTCTTCTTCTTCTTCTTCTTCTCCTCCTCAGAATGTGTTATGAAATGCTTTGTTCTCTGTACATAATGCATTTTCTTATAATCTTCCCCTACTTTCTAATGTTTCCGCTATTTTCTTATATTTTCCTAGATTTTCTTCTGTCGTCTTATTTTCGAATGCAATTTCCACTACATCATGTTCTCATAAAACGTTTTTTGTTTCCCCACTGATGATGTGGAATCTCTTGAAAACGCTCACTGAAAATTTGAATATCTTCCTTTGGAGCTTCTTAAAATACCTTTGTTGGGGTCTCATGGGTATTTTTTATTTAATGATGCGGAATCCTTGTTAAACTATCCCTACAATCATAAATACATTCTTAACGCTAATACCTTCCTATGCACCTTCTGTTTCTTCCTGTTAATGATGCAGACTCCTTGTCAATACAGTCATGAAAACAACAATAATTCTCACTAGCGGCTTTTAAAAACTAGTAGTAGGGATTAGACGCTGTAATGTTTTAAGTCTGTGGTCCCTGAATCTTGCAGGACTCACGGACTTTTTAACAGTGATATTGAGTGTAGTAAGTATTACACAAAATAATACGGCAACTCACAAGCAGCGACGCCACACACACACACACACACACACAAGATGGTTAAAGGTGCACGCAAGTCTGAGAGAGAGAGAGAGAGAGAGAGAGAGAGAGAGAGAGAGAGAGAGAGAGAGAGAGAGAGAGAGTGAATAAATAGATGGAAGTGATGGCGTTTTACCGAAATGAGCAAAAAAAAGTGTGTGTGTGTGTGTGTGTGTGTGTGTGTGTGTGTGTGTGTGTGTGTGTGTGTGTGTGTGTAATTCAATTTTTACAACAACAACTACTACTACTACTACTACTACTACTACTACTACTACTACTACTACTACTACTACTACTACTACTACTACTATTACCACCACCACCACCACCACCACCGCCACTACAACTACTAATATTACATGAACTATGAACACTTAATTATACCACCGTAACAAAGATAAATGTTTTAATACAATAAGAATAAATTCAATATGCTCAAGTAAATACAAATCAAGTCAATATAGACCTGTGTTTAATATCATCATACGCTTTTCATTACAGTAAGTCTCCAATTCCCCTTGCAAATAAACGTTGAAAATAGCATAGCGGTCTGGCTGTACAGGATTTGCTAGTTTCTCTCATCCCTGTCCACCTCCCTAATACAAGACGGAACCAGGACTCTCAGTTTGTTTTACTGGTGTACCCTGGAACTCCCTGCCTGCTTCTGTACTTCCTCCTGCCTATGACTTACACACTCGGTAAAGGAAGGTTTCAAGACGCTTCTCCAGGTCATTTTGGACTGCCTTCTGAATGGTGTTCCGTAGGGATTGGCGCCTTTAGTGGGCTATTCTCCCTCCAGTTTTTGTTGCCCTTGACCAGACAGAACCCTCCGTACATAAAATAAAAATAAAGGAAAACAGAGGTAGAAAAAATATAAAAATATGCAATGATGAATAGCAATTAAGCGTTGAAAAAGCCAATAGACTGAAAATAACAAGTTTCCGTTGAGAATAGCCACGTCGCATTCTCTCCATGAAAAAAATCAATACCCTGTCAATAAAAGACATTCAGTATCATCAGTCACTCCCACACTGCGGACATATCCAGTCCTGCAGCAACAAATCGTCTGGAATCCCTAAACACGCTGCGAACTTACTCCTTTACCGCAACAAAGGGGGTCATGAGGCGCCTCCATTGGTGTACGAGTAGATGAAGGCAGAGATAAGAGGAGGAAGGTGGAAAATGTAGGTCAGAATATACGAGTAGCTTAACGCAAAAATAACACAATATAGATCCACACCATGAGTGCTCTTTCTTCACAGACATTAGCCTCAACCCCGTCATTTTTAGTTGGAGTGGATAATTTGTCCCCATCACAGTTTCCATAAGATCAAAAGTCGAATTATTTGAAAACTGTTTAAGATATAGTCATTTGAAGTTTCAGGAAGTTTGAATGCGTTTTCTAGTAAATTGTAGTAGTGCATTCTGCCATTTGTGCATTAAGTTCCTCACTGAAGGTAACGCCTAGCCCCTCAGCATATCAATACCTGAGCTGCCTCGCCATGCCTTGCTGCTGCACTTCGTTTCCTTCCCCAGAGTGTTTGTGGCGTTTTGGCAAGACTGGTTTTTTAAAGAGAATAGAGAGGTACAGTTGAGGTCAGAAGTTTTGTAACCTTCCGTGCTTCTTCCGACTCTTTATTTATTCTCTCTCTCTCTCTCTCTCTCTCTCTCTCTCTCTCTCTCTCTCTCTCTCTCTCTCTCTCTCTCTCTCTCTCATTCATAGTTTATTTATTTATTTATCTATCTATTTGAAATTTTTTTTATATATTTATCTGTTTTTATTTATTGATTTTATATTTTTATTTATTCATATTTTTACATGATTTGTTTTCTTTCTTTATTTATTTATTTACTTCTGTGTGTGTGTGTGTGTGTGTGTGTGTGTGTTTCTCGTCATTCATTTCTAAGTCCTTTGCTGTGTCAAGAATGCATCAGCTGTCAGGTGTTTTCGAGAAGACTGTCACTGGATGGGAGGACTTCATGTTGTGGGAGCTAAAAACAAAGGTCAGTGGAGGTGAATGTAAAAAGCTACTTACCTTATGATTTTTTTGCAATAGTTACATGTAAGTACTTTGTTGTGCGTGAATATACATTTTTTTTTCATTCTTATTATTTATTTATTTATTTATTTATTTATTTACTTATTTATTTGTACATTTTTCTAAAACTAAAAATGATATGTGTAATTTCATAACGAGATTATTGTTGGAACGATGAAAAAAAAATATATATATATGCAATTATTTATATTATTTGTAGCTAAGGTTTTTCTACTCATTTTGTTTATTCACTTTTTTTTCATTTCGTTCATTTATCTTTTATTTCTCTTTTTTGAACGCTGAAAATGGAATATACGTGATCATTTTGTTGCATGATTCCTTATTTTTTTTGCCAAGCATTAAATACAATAGATGCGATTTATTTATTTATTTATTTTTTATTTTATTTTTTTTTTTTTTTTTATTATTATTAGACACTGGTAGGGGAATATAAGTGATACTCTTTTCTTACTTCGAGCTTGATCTTTATTATGGCAAACTTAGGCAGCTTCGTTTTAAAGAGATATGATGCAGTTGTTTCACCTTCACCTTGACTTTACAGGGCAAGCGCCACACTATGCTTTCATAAAAATGTGACATATTTCGTAAAGACACAGGAAGTCACTACACAAAATTCTATCCCCACACTATGCTTTCATAAAAATGTGATATTTCGTAAAGACACAGCAAGTCACTACACAAAATTCTATCCTCTCACACATCTTGAAGGTTTTAATGAGATGTAATAATATCATCTTCAATTTGATTTCACAGCAGTTTCTAAAGTAGCATCTTTCCTGCATAGATACAAGTCTCCTACACGTGAAAATCTATCCTGCTATTGTTCTCCCAGGTAGCAAGTCTGAGATTTGGCATATCCCCCTCACAGATGCACCAAATACACGCTCAGTTCTATCCTCTCATAATTCCTTCAGGTTCCCCAGTCATACCTACACCAAGAGAGGGAGTGAGTCAGAGTTATAGTATGTTTCCTACACAGATACAGGAAATATCTTACAAAAATTTATCCTGTCATAATTCTTCTAGGGTTCTCAGTCGTACCTACACCAAGAGAGGCAGATCTGCAGACACAATAAGTCCCCTACACACAAAATTCTCTCCTTTCACTATTGTCTCGGTTTCCAGTTCATATTTACATCAAGAGAGGCAGGCAGTGAGTTGAGTCAAGTCGTTCGTGTTTGACTCACATTTTTGCCCGTGAGCGGCGTCCAGATGGAGAGAAAAAGTCGAGTCACGTCTCAAACTCCCGCATCAACTTTTGTCCTCCAGCTGCTGTAGGTCTTGTAGATGTGACTGCGGTTCGATTTCTTTTTTTTTTTTTTTCTTCTTTTTTTTTATTTAGTTGTTCTTTCTTTTTTATTCTACTTAATATTTTTTTTTATTTCCATGATTATTTTTTTCTGTTTGCTTACTTATTTGTTTTGTTTATTTTATCTTACTTTATTTATTTATTATTTAGTGTTGAAAAAAAATGTCTACCTGTAAAAGTGTTAAAAAAAAAAAAAAAAGAAGTCACAGAAAAAAAATACTGAAAAAAAAAGATTACAGTAGAATAAACGTTGAAAAAAAGAAGCCAGCAGTAAAAACGTTGGAAGAAAAAGTTACAACAGTACAAACACTAAAAGAGAGAAAGAGAGAGAGAGAGAGAGAGAGAGAGAGAGAGAGAGAGAGAGAGAGAGAGAGAGAGAGAGAGAAATCAAAAAAAGAACGTTGAAAAAAAAAGAAAAGAAAAAGAATTCACAGCAGAAAATAACATTGAAAAAAGGAAACAAAAAAAATAAATAAAAATAATTATCCTTCATAACATCACCAAAAACACAAATAAGTAAAAATAAAAACAAATAAAATAAACAAATAAAAAAAAAATGCAAGTCACAACATCCCATTCCGTTAGCAAAATGGTACACCCATACAATACGAGTCTTTATTGGTTTTATAGGAAAAGCATAGAGGACGCGAGGGACATGGATCTGTAGGGTCGATTGAGCGCCTCTCGTCTGCCGCCTGTTGCTCCTGTGTCCCTTAAGACCTTGGACACTGCACAGGGTCTTCCCACTCTTTCCCACTGCCTGTCCTCACTCCTCATTCTAACCCACTGCTCATTGCTCCCTCTTCTCCCTCCTCGCCGCTTTCTCGCACAGTAGGGATGTGTATCTTTTCTTCTTCGGCGTTGTCATCTTCGTTTTCTTTCCATGCGTAGGTGTGGGTCAGGGGTATAAAAAAGGGGAAGATGTTTATTTGGTCCCCTTTTGAGGATGGATAGATGGAAGGAGTGAAGGGAGGGAGGCTGAGGAGCGGTTGGTGAGGGAAAGAAGGAAGGAAGGAAGGAAGGAAATAAAATGATGAAAGAAAATGAAGGAAGGATGGAAGAAAGAATGAAAGGAAAGAACGGAAGGAGGGGGGGGAAAGTAAAGAAGAAAAGGAAAAATAAGAAAGGAAAGGAAGGATGAAAGAAAAGGGAAAGAAAGAAAGAAAGAAAAAGAAAAATGAAAAGAATGAAAAGGAAGAAAGAAAAAAGGAAAGAAAGAAAGAAAGAAGAAAGCAACAAAGAAAAGAAAGAAAGAAAAAGGTGTAAAGAAAGAAAAGAGAAACAAACAAATAAGAAAAACAAAAGGACGAGAGAAAGAAAGAAAGAAGCAATAAAAAAACACAAAAAATAAATAAATAAATAGATAAAGTTAACCACAGAACAGTCTCTCTTTTCATAACACTTCTCTACGCACTTTTTTCACTCTCCTTGTTTTCCAGATAAATTTCTCACAACTCTCACCTTTTATATTTCAATTTCCATGGTTTTAATTAATACCTTTTCACCCCCTCACTCTCTCATCCCCTTCACAGGTAAACTCTGGAGCTCTCTGCTGTGTTTTTGTCCTTCCTCCTTCCTACAGCTTGAATCGTTCCGGAACAGGAGTGTCGAGGCATTTCGGAAACTCTCCATTGACTAACTTTTTTTTTTTTTTTTTAGAATTTTTGTCTATAATTATTTTTTTAAGAGTATTGAAAGTTTCTCTCTCTCTCTCTCTCTCTCTCTCTCTCTCTCTCTCTCTCTCTCTCTCTCTCTCTCTCTCTCTCTCTCTCTCTCTCTCTCTCTCTCTCTCTCTCTCTCTCTCTCTCTCTCTCTCTCTCTCTCTCTCTCTCTAATTAGCTTTTTATATGAAAGGAAAATGAGTTTTTTTTTTTCCCCTGCTTTTGTGTCCCTCTGCCAATCTCCCTCACACTTCCTCTGAGCTCGACTCTTGTATACCCACTGGCCCGCTGCATTTCCCCTCAAAACACCCTCGCAAACCCAAATAACTTCCAAAAGAGCGCGTTAAGCTACCGTCAGTCATGAAAACACCCCTGAGACCCCACAGAAAACAAAATAAAAAAAATTCTAATCCAGCTTCTTAAATTAAAATAATGAAAATACCTTTGAAAAATTCAGTAACTTCCGGTTAGAGCGTCTTAAAGCATCACTGAATTCATGAAAACACCCTTGAAAATCCGCACTAATTTCCACTACAGCTTGTCGAAATGCCACTAGCATCAGACAAGCACCCCTGAAATCCACAATATGTTCCACTACTAGAGGCTGTTAAGCTACCACTAGAATCATGAAAACACCCTTGAAAACTCTATTAACTTCTATTAGAGCCTGTTAAACTACCACTAGGATCATTGAAACATCTTTAAAAACCCAAATAATTTCCTGTAGAGCCTTCTAAACTACCCCCATAATCACAATAAGAAAAAAAAAATTAAAAAATCAAAGTAAAATTTACCACAGCCTTTTTGAACTATCACCAGAATCATGACAACACCTTGAAAGCCCCAATAACTTCCACTTGAGCCTGTCGAGAGAGGGATCATCAAGAACCCGGGAACGGATGCTCATCACTCCCTGCCAATGATGAGGAACACAGGCGCCTTCCAGTGTCCTGTGTCCTCATCTTTAGTGGAAGTAATAGTGCTGTGGTGGCCAGGGAAACAAGCATAAGTGGAGTTACGAGTAGGAAAGGAGATTATTTTGGTGTGATGTTGATTTTTTTCTCTCTCTCTCTCTTTCTATGCATGAGGAGCACCGGTCAAGGGCAACAGAATTTAGAAGAAAAAAAAAAGGCCCACTGAGGCGCCAGTTCCCAAAAAAGAAGTTAGAAACGATCATCAAAAATTGGAGGATATGCTTCTTGAAACCTGCCTCTAGAAACGTTGAAGTCATAAGTAGGAGGAAATACAGAAGCAGGCAGGAGTTCCTGAGTTTACCGAAGAAAGGTATGAATGATTGAGAATACTGGTTAACTCTTGCATTAGAGAGGTGGACAGAATAGTGGTAGAAGTAGAAAGTCTTGTGCAGAGAGAGAGAGAGAGAGAGAGAGAGAGAGAGAGAGAGAGAGAGAGAGGTATATAGATAGACTGACAGACTGACGGATATAGAGACACAGAGGCAAACAAAAAGACATATAAACAGACAAACAGACAGAAATATATAGATTAATTGATAGATAGGTAGACAGACAGCAGACACACAAATGCACAAACAGACAGACACACAGACGGACAAACCTAAACAAAGACTGTAAAACAAACATACCACAATAAAGTAAGAAAAAAAAGGTTATCATGAATGGAAGTTCTCAATCTCAATGAATATTTCTTACCCAAAAATATAAATTCTCGTGTTGATACAGAAAGGAAAAATAGATTGTGACTATATTTCTGCAGCTCCTCCTTCTCCTCTTCCTCCTCCTCCTCCTCCTCCTCCTCCTTGTCCGCCTCCGCCTCCGTCTCCCCCACCACTTCTTTCTCCTTCATAATAAAACAAGACATCGCAGAAAGAAAGAAAATGAGGAAGAAAGAAAGAACGAAAAGAAAAGGAAAGAAAAGATGGTGTGAAATTGATTTATGAGAGAGAGACGGAGAGAAGTAAAGGTCAAGGATAACAGAAAAAAGATATTTAAAAAAAATTAAATAAAGAAAAAGTAAACTAAATTGAATTTTCTAAAGTAACAAATCGTCTAAGGAGGATAATAATAATAATAATAATAATAATAATAATAATAATAATAATAATAATAATAATAATAATAAAATACGAGACTCAAGCAATTTGTGATAAGGAATGGAAGAGGTGAGGAAGAATTGCGAAAAATTGTGTTTGGTGATAGAAGAAGGTTGTGGAAATTCGTTTTTGGGCTGGGAGTGAGTTGTGGGAGATCGCTTTGGTGGGAAAGGAGATGTGGGAAGTTTCATTTTGCTAAGGGGAGAGCTGAGGGAGAACTTAGTGTGTGTATGAGTGAGTGTGCGTGTGTGTGTGTGTGTGTGTGTGTGTGTGTGTGTTTGTGTGTGTGTGTGTGTGTTTGTGTGTGTGTGTGGGTTGGGTGTGAAGGTCAAGAAAGGTCATGTTAGTGGGAAAATAGTTGTTCAAGTCTTTTGCTGGGGATAAATATGTCAAGAGATTGTATTTTCCTAATGAGAGAGCTAAGGGAAGCCTGTTTGTGTGTGTGTGTGTGTGTGTGTGTGTGTGTGTGTGTGTGGGTGTTGATTGAGAAAGATTGTGTTGATGGGGAGAGATTCGTGAAGGTCGTGTTGGTGGTGAGAGGTTGTGAGGGTCGTCTTTCATGAGGAGAGAGTTGAAAGTGATAATTAACTGGAAAAATTATTTAGGAAAAGGTCGTTTTTGGCGTGGATGGTTGAAGGCAGTCGTTTTTTCAGTGGCGAGAGAGTTGTGAGAGATGATTTTGGTGGCAGAGAACTGAAAGAGGAAGTTTTTATAGGGAGACTGCTGTGGAAGAGAGCTTGTAGAGGAGAAGAAGTTGAAGAAGATCCTTTTTTCTAGTCGGGAGAGAGCTGAGGAAGTCGTTTTGGTTTGGAGAAGCTGTGGGAGAAGACTTTAACAGAGATGGTGGACTGATAATTTTTAAGGAAGGGCGAAGGTTGAAGTGGGCTTTTAGTGGGGGGAAGGTTGGAAGAGATAATTTTTGGTAGGAAGGAAGGAGAAAAGTGGGTTTTACGTGGTGGAAAGATGACTTAGGGAAGAAACGGATGGGAAACATGTTAAGAAGGGAGAAAGCTGAAGGGGATTTTTAATGGGGAGAAGTTTGAAAGAGATAATTTTTCGGTGGGAAATGAGAGAAGGAAAATTTAGTGGAAAGTTGGCTTAGGGGAGGCAAGGATAGGAAGCATGAATGAGGAAAGGATGGTATAGTTTCTAAAGGCATGGCTGAGCAGAGAGAGGGCCAGATGGTACGAGTGGCTCGGCGAGGTGGAAGGAGAGGCACTTCTGAAAGGAACCGGGAACACAAATAAGAGTACAGGTCCCGCAACACAGTGTTCCCCAAGCTGGCATAATGTTGTGCTGATAAAGTAATTCCCTCGCAACTCCTGAGTCAGGCGTGGCAATTAACATAATGAAGCTCGGGTTTTGAATAATCTTAGTGCGTCTGGAATTAATCTGCAGTTCTTTGTGGAGAGTTGGATGAAAGAGACATTGCTATGAAGCTTATGATTACGAAATTTAATTGGAAACTAGCGAAACTCGAGCAGAGAAAGGCAGAGAGGACAGAATGTTTCAATGTAAGGATAGTAAATCTGAAATAGTTTTCCGGATTAAGTTGTTACGAACCTGCGGACGAAAATGAATAAATAAATAAAATAAAATTGAGTAAATATCATATGACAGGTATATTGCGACTGTCAAGCAGAGAAGAGGCGCCTTTATGAGCAACGACTCTTCTGTCACTTTGGATTATATTCTGAGACACTAATGCGCTGCACCTCCACTACTTTCAAAAGACTCTAGAAGAAGTTACAAGGAGTTTTAAGGATGTTTTTACGATTCTAATGACAGATAAACAAAACTTCTACATCATTAACAGGAAAAACACTCTTGAAAACCCGGCTAATCATCTCTGTGGCTTTGAAAATAGTCGTGGTGAGGAGCAAAGTGCTTCAGTGTACAGGGTTTAGTTTAATATGTCACTGTAGGGAAAAATAAGGTTAAGGTTAAGATGAATGAGTTTCTCTGATTCAGCTGGAGAGACGAAAACGTTAGCCTTGATCCTCACTATGCTATGGGTTCTGCTGATGTGACGAACTTGTTTACTGCAGGTGTTTAATGTGGGTATAGTTTGGGTATGGTACTGGCCATTATTTGGGTATAGATGTGGTATAGGTTGGGTATATTGTGGGCATAGTTTGGGTACAGTTATGGCTTGGTTTGAATAAAGTTGTGGTATAGTTTTAGGGATAGGTTGAAATATAGTTTGAACCAAGTGTGACCTTGTGAACAATGAACTAATTTAGCTGTTTATATATTTGTCTGTCTACCGATTTTTCTGTCTAAATTTCTTTCTTTCCCTTTTATATACATAATTAACTATCTATCTACACTTTATTTATTTATCTTTAATTCCTATCTGTCTACCTACATATCTATCTCTATATCTATCTTTTTATCTATATATATTTCTGTCTATCTACATATATTTTTATCTATGTATATTTTTGTCTATCTGCTTATCTATTCTTTTATCTATCTATCCACCTAGCTATCTATCTATCTGTCTATCCTTCTATCTTTTTATCTATCCCTGTCCATCTATCTATCTATATATCAGTCTATCTATCTATCTGTCCGTCTGTCTGTGTCTATCTGTCTATCTGTCTATTTACCTGCCTATCTATTTATCCATTTATCTATTTATAAACCTACTTGCGTACATACATACCAGCCAAACCCACACACACACACACACACACACACACACACACACACACACACACACACACACACACACACACACACACACACATACACACATACATATATATACATCCCTACCTACATAAAAAACACACATACATATCTACTAAACCCATCCGCCCACTCAGTCCACCTATCTATCTTCCTCCCATTCCGGTGGCTGGCTGCTGCTGCCGTTGCGGGTGACTGGCTCAACTCAACTCCCCGGCACTGTTTTGAGAGATTTTACCAGACGAGGAGCGACAGACAGCGTGCAGAGTTTAATTCCCACTGCCAGCAACTCACTCACCCCTGCACCAACTTAGAGGCGGTCCTAAATTTGCGTCAGAATGCGAGGAAGTACTGGTGGTGGTAGTAGTAGTAGTAGTAGTAGTAGTAGTAGTAGAGTTTGTTTTTCATTATGCATATGTTTTTTTGTTTTGTTTTTTTATTACCCTTGATTTAGCTTTTTTTTTTTTTTTTTAGGATAGAGAAAGAGGAAAACAAAAGACCTAGACAGTGAGGAGGGACACGAGAGGGAGTGGTGTTTCATAGGCTACGCTGCCGACCAACAACTCAACCTTACACTGTTTGCTGCAGGCGTTCGAGTGTTTATGTTTGTATGCGTTCATACGTAAATTGTATGAAAAGGTGGAATAATGTGCAAATGTCCAAAGAAAAGATACTACAAAGTTCAGTGACATTCATATCTATAAACTAAGAGAAATTTATAAATTGGTCTAATAAGTTGTGTATATTTTTGTATACGTTCATGTGTAAATTATATGAAATGATATAATGCATAATTTCCCTAGGAATGGATGTTACAAAGTCCTGTGAATTTCGTTTACATAAACAGAAGAGAAAGGAGTAAATGGAATATTATCTGCTGGCGTTCTAATCTGTACATAAGTTCATATGTACATTATATGAAGGGATATAATGAATGGTTGGCCTAAGGGACGTTACAAAGCCCAGTCTGAATTCCATGTCCATAAACCGAAGAGAAATTAAAATAATTGAGTTGTAGGGCTTTATACACTGAAAGTTCCTCATGGACAAAGAAGAATTCAGGATGTAATTAGTGGTGGCAAGATTGAGAGAAGTGTTCAAAACTCCCTCAATCTTTTTTTTTTTTTTTTTTTGTGTGTGTGTGTGTGTGTGTGTGTGTGTGTGTGTGTGTGTGTGTGTGTGTGTGTGTGTGTGTGTGTGTGTGTGTAAGAGAATCTCTGAAGATGTCAGAAGCGTCTTAAATGAAACCTCCCTCTTGGAAGAGTTGAAGTCATATTATAACAGGAGGAAATACAGGAGCAGGCAAAGAGTTCCAGAGTTTACTAGCCTATATAAGACGAATTAAAGATGAAGAAATTTATTGAAGATGAGAACAGTGTTTACAGTGATGAAAATACAAAGAAGTCTGAGTATCGTAGATTAGATCAATTTAAGATGAAGTGTCTGGAATCATTAAAATGCAATGAAGCCTGAATATTCTAGGCAAAGAATAAAAGAAGAAATATAATCGAGCTTGCCCAGCCTAAGTTAGATCAACAAAGGTGAAAAAATAACGTCTACAATGGTAAAAAAAAAAAAAAAAAGAAATACAATGAAGCCTGTGTATCTATCCTAAGTGAGACGAACTGAAAATGAAGAACAGTGTCTGGAGAAATTAAATACAGTAAGGCCCGACTAGCCCAGGTCAGATCAATTTAAGTTGAAAAACAGTGTCTGGAAATATGAAAATACAATGAAGCCTACGTTCCCATCGTAAGTCTGGGAAAAAAAATGGAACACGAGAGAGCGTGCGTTGCCTAACATTCGCTGAGTTAAAGGTGAGCAGTGTAAAGAAAGGTGAAACAACAAAACTCCGTAACCTTGCGTAACCTTGCGTAGAAGAGTTAAAAATGAAGAATACAAATATGAGAAAATAACGAAAACTGTGTAGCCTGACTGATGGATGGATGGAAGAGTTGCAGTGTATAGTGTTGAGTTGGATGAAATGTAATGAAAAAAACTGTCTAACCTGGGAAGATGGATGAATGGAAGATATGAAATGAAAAGTATAGAGAAACATGGAAATACAATGGATACTGTAGCCTGACTGATGGATGGATGGAAGAGTTGCAGTGTATAGTGTTGAGTTGGATAAAATGTAATGTAAAAAAAATTGTCTAACCTGGGAAGATGGATGAATGGAAGACATGAAATGAAAAGTATAGAGAAACATGGAAATACAATGGATACTGTAACCTGGCAGATGGGTGGATGGAAGAGTTGCAGTGGACAGTTTACACAATATCCTGAAAAGATAACACTGTAATGTTAAAAAGATAATTCTGTAATATTGAAAGATGATGTTATAAGTTTGAAAGATGATGTTATAAGTTTGAAAGATGATACTACAACTCTGAAAGATGATTTAATAACTTTGAAAGATAATACTGAAATACCGCAAGATAGTACATTAACTTTGAAAGATAATGTTAGAAGTCTGAAAGATAATACTATAACTTTGAAAGATAATACTATAACTTTAATAAATGATACTGTAAGGAAATAAAATAAATTCGAAAGATAATACTGTATTGAAAGATAAAACCATAGTCAAGGTGAAAGATAGCACAATAACTCTAAAGATTACACTATAATTTTCAAAGACAACACCACAATTTTCAAATACAACTCTATGGAATGTGGTGAAGATGAGACACAGGGCAGTCTGGAGGTCTTTATCTCTCTAACATTTCGAGCAACGGTCTTCTTCAGAGAAACTAGGCTACAGACGTGAGAAATTGGCAGTTTACATAGGAGTCAGTCTGATGGAGTCTTTAAAACTTTGAAACAGTACACCATGACACTGAAAGAACACTCAAAACATTCAAAGGAACTCAGTACATTCAGAGGTGCACGATAACGCTGTTCAGTGCATATACGAGTACAGTACCCCTGCACTGCGGTATGCAACAGATCACACCACTGCAAGCAATGTATAGGAGCTTCATTAGCATCTACAAGGAAGAGGGGAGGTGAAAATGAAAAGATTTACAATTTCCGGCCAGTATAATGTTTGGAAGTGGTTGCAGAACAAGAAAAGATGGCGCTTAGTGGTTAGTAATTATGGAAAGATGCGCCAATAGCAGTGAAAGGGTTAATTATTTTCACTAGTACAGCCACTTTCCTAGACTCACGTAACAGTTACTGGGCCCATAAAATTAATGATTAACGCAACTGGACATCACATTTTCATTTGTTCTGAATCATTGGTCATTATTTCAGATGTGGTTTTTGCACATATGTATTTGTTTTATTGTTACCTCATATTTTTTTTTTCTTGTTTTGTTGATTTATTTGATTTTTATTGTTTTCTCTCTCTCTCTCTCTCTCTCTCTCTCTCTCTCTCTCTCTCTCTCTCTCTCTCTCTCTCTCTCTCTCTCTCTCTCTCTCTCTTAGTGCAACGTGGCTCATAAGTGACGCAATATTCCATCACCATCACGTAACACAAACTTCTGAGGCATTCCAGACGTATTATTTTCTACCATCTACAGAATACTTATCATTTTTACTTTTTAATTTATTTCATTTTCTATTACTTTTTAGTTTGTCCATGGTCCATCATTTCGCGTGCATTTTTTTCGACATACTTAGCTATAATTATACATTTTCATTCCTAGTTTACATCTATACATACATTTTTTTTCTTGCTGTTTTACTGATTTCTTTTATTTTTACTGGTTTTCTCTATTACTGCATCAGGGCATCGTAACACTGGCACAGTATTCCATCATCGTTACCTCACACAAACTACTGATATGTTCCAAACACTTAACATTACTGTATATCATCCACAGACCACCTACGAGTACTATTACTGGGACGGCCTGAGCCACTCTCTCTCTCTCTCTCTCTCTCTCTCTCTCTCTCTCTCTCTCTCTCTCTCTCTCTCTCTCTCTCTCTCTCTCTCTCTCTCTCTAAGCAGGTACACAGGAGACAGGTTCCGAATCTTAATTTAAGTACTGATGGGAATGTACTGCCAGTGACTGAGGCATTACGTGACTGCGTGAAGAAGGCGACACGTGTGACTGAACAACACAGCGCGGCCGTCACTCGTGGCAGGTGGGGGAGATTGGAGAGTGTTGAAAGGTAAAGATGATTTGAGGATATGGACAGCTGTCAGTTGGATGGGGGAGTTTGAAGATGGAACTGCACGGAGGGCGAAGACTTCTGGTCGGGAATATAGTGTTTAACGTGAACTTATAGAATCCCCCGTCCAGTTCTCAGCTTGGCAGTAGTGCTGGAGGTGCCATCATGGTGCTTATATCGGGTTGTGAAAGCAACACACAATTTTCAAAGGAGGTGAGCAAAATGAAGTCAAATAAAGCTTGTGGGTCAGACGGTCAACACGTTGTGCATCACTGCCACTTCACACAATGCCTCAGCACCTTAATCTGAAACACTTCAGCGACGCACCTTCACTACTGGTTGAAGGTACACAAGTTTATATTATAAGAAAACTGGAAAAGAAATGCTAGAAATAAAGTTATTTTTTGGAAGGTGTGTTTTGCTGGATACAATAAATACAACCCTTTGAAAACTGCACAGAATCTCACATATCTGTCGACTTTTTGGGAGCAGATATTGCATTTAGAGAAAGTCACGTAGGCGGCAGGCTGGACGGACTGACAAACCTGCTGGCAACTGGCACTGGCGGTGAGAAAGGCGTCAGAAACCCGTCGTTCTCTCACCACGACTAATTTCCAAGGACACAGAGATGATTAGTCGGACTGTCATGAGTGTTTCTGTTGTTATAAATGTAGAGATCTTCTTAATCTGTCACTAGAACCGTAAAACACTCTTAAAACCTGTGACATTTCAACTAGAGACGTTTGAAAGTA
>NC_087175.1:21055892-21065892 GCF_035594125.1 Scylla paramamosain
AACAACAACAACAACAACAACAACAACAACAACAACAACAACAACTACTACTACTACTACTACTACTACTACTACTACTACTACTACTACTACTACTACTATTACTACTACTACTACTACTATGTACTTAGCACCATCACTATTACCACTACTACTACTAATGCCACCACCACAGGCAATACCACCTTTTCCACTACTACTACTACTACTACTACTACTACTACTGTCCTGCCCCTAACCCTAGACTCATTTTTACCAAGATTTCGTGTCCTGTAATCTGTCAGTGAGTCAAAATACAGATAACAAACTACACAGGATTGATATTTTGTTCTAAGCTGCTTATTCTGCCCTCTACCGTATGTGTGTGTGTGTGTGTGTGTGTGTGTGTGTGTGTGTGTATGTGTGTGTGTGTGTGTGTGTTCTGAGAAGCCTGTCAATATTTTTTTTTTCTTCTTTTTCTGCCGTGGATGGAGAAGCTGCTGCAAAAAAATCATGAGAGTAGTGATAATGAATGCCGAGAAGTCTGTATCATATTGCCTTTTATTTATTTATTTATTTATTTTTTCATGAAGTACGTGTGTTTGACAGAGTAAAGAGCACAACGAAACACAAAGGAAGAGCAAACGGTAGCTTCTTTGTTCTTTAGGAGGTTGTGGCATGAGAAAGAGAGAGAGAGGGAGAGAGAGAGAGAGAGAGAGAGAGAGAGAGAGAGAGAGAGAGAGAGAGAAGCAGACAGGCAGGCTACATCTTACAAAACAAATTCTCCATAATACATAATGTACTTCCTTATAATTGACCAATGTACATAAATATACCAGTAAACAAATGCGACTCTCTCTCTCTCTCTCTCTCTCTCTCTCTCTCTCTCTCTCTCTCTCTCTCTCTCTCTCTCGTCTCTCTCTCTCTCTCTCTCTCTCTCTCTCTCATGTCAGATAGACAAAGCCACACCGAATGTTTCACGAGTCTGTGAGTCTTCGCGGTTGTCTTCATTATTCAGGGGGAGTAAATTTTCATTGAGTTTCATCTTTAATTCCCCAACTTTTGTGTGTGTGTACGGTTAAGATGGACGTGTGTGTGTGTGTGTGTGTGTGTGTGTGTGTGTGTGTGTGTGTGTGTGTGTGTGTGTGTGTGTGTGTGTGTGCGTGACAAGAGAGAGAGAGAGAGAGAGAGAGAGTAGAAATATTGCTTCCGGTGTATTAACATTTTGCCTCAACTCTCGTGTTCGTTGTAATAAGACGATGACGTTTCCTCCTCGCTTAATGAAACTCTGGATATTGTAGAAAGTGAATTTACTGCTTCACGCGGGGGCAGCGAGTAATAAGGAAGCGTCTGTATTAACTCCACGACTTGGTAATTCTCGTCAAACTCAGTAAAAAAAAAAAAAAAAAAAAAAAAGAAAAAAAAAGAAAGAAAGAAAAGATTGTGTAGTGTGAGTGTAGAGTACCATTTTGAAAAAGCAACAATTATAACCACCTATTTTAACTCATATTCCTTCGGTAGTTCTCCTGTTTTATTTTATTTTTTTTTTTCTTTTCTAATCTAATGGCCGTATTTGGAAACACTTTTGCACCGTCCCTCCTCTACTTTGAAAAGGCTCTAGTTTAAGTTGCAAGGGTTTTTTTTAAAGGTGTTCATACTGTTCTAGTAATAAATCAACAAGGTCTCTAAATTATTAACAGGAGAAACGCTCTTGGCAACCCGGCAGGTCATCTCTGTGGCCTTTTGAAAATACTGTGTGGTGAGAAGACAAAGCGTTTCTGAATAAGTGTAGTGTAGTTTTCAAAGGTACTGCTAAGATCCATTTTGCTGCAAGTCTCCATTCTCCTTCATTTGTTCCTTTTCATTTCGAGTCTAGAGTGTACAGTATAAATTTTCAAGACGACGCTAAGAACTCGCTATTATAATCTTTCTACATTTATTAGGTTGTTCCTTCTCTTTTTTTAGTTTAGGGATTAGAGTATAAATTTGAAGGTCACCACAGATGCCCACCTTGTCTAACTGTTCACTTACAGTCAATCATTCCCTTTTAGTTGTGTGTGTGGGGTACAAATTTTACAAGGCACCCCCTGAAAAACCACCAATTATAACCACTTCTTTATGAGCTTGTGTGATCTAGAAAGGCGCCACAAAGACCCCACCTGTCATAATTCTTCACATTGCTTCAGTTATTCCCTTTCTTGTTGAGTTTACAGATTCGAGTATAATTTTAAAAAGTGTGTTCAGTGCTCAGAATGGAACTGGAAATAACGGGTTCAAGCTTAATAGAGTTAAATCTTCTAAAATATATAGGAATTAATTGGTTTTTCAAATAGAGTGGTACATGAAAGGAATAGAATCAATCATCAGGTCCTTAGTGCTGAGTCAGTAGGGAGCTATAAAAGAAGATTAGACAAATTTATGGATGAGAATGACTGGTGGAAATAAGTGGGGTATGTTTTATACAGGGACTGCCACGTGTAGGCCTGATGGCTTTTTACAGCTTTCCTTATGTTATGAACCCGAGAGAGAGAGAGAGAGAGAGAGAGAGAGAGAGAGAGAGAGAGAGAGAGAGAGAGAGTAGAGAGCGAGAGAGAGAGAGAGAGAGAGAGAGAGAGAACGAGAGAGAGAGAGAGAGAGAGAGAGAATAATAAAAGCATCATCAACCAATTCAGATCTCCCCACTGCTTTTATTTTTATTTTCACTCGGTAAAGTCGTGTAATTTTATTCAAATGGCAGGTGTTGTTTTGTCATTAACCGCCTTGACTGTCTGACTGCTTATGTGGAGGAGAGAGGAGGAGGAGGAGGAGAAGAGGAAGGTGGGAGTAGAGCAGGAGAAAGAGAATGGCGGGGAGAAAGACGAGACGAGAAGGAAGAGAGAAAAAAAAAAAGAAGAAAAAAGAATCAGAGCAGGAATTAGAGGAGAAGGAGAAAGAGGAGAAGGGAGGAGAAAATGGAAGAGGGGAAGATGAGCAGGAACAGGAAAGGGAGAGAAAGAAGCGGAAAGGAGGAGGGAGAGAAAGAGGATAAGGGGAGGAGGAAAAAGGAAAAAATAAATAATAGGAAATGGGAAAAAAGGAAAAAGAAAAAGAGAGGAAAGAAAAAGAGTAAGAGGATTTAGAATAAGAGGAAAGAATTAAAGACGAGAGAGAGAGAGAGAGCAGAGAGACGAGAGAGAGAAGAGAGAGGAGAGAGACGAGAGAGAGAGAGAGAGAGAGAGAGAGGCGAAAAATCTGTCTGTATCGCGTCTCCACACCCCAATGAGACTAAAGTGTGTAATATGAGTCACTGGGACGAGCACACTTCATCACTGTGGGTCGATTTTCCCAGACAATAACACCGAGATTCTAAAATTCCTTGCTGTCGAAAGATGAACCACTGGAAGGCGGGTGATTCATGATTGTCGAACCTCTGAACACTTGAACCCATGAATCCTTGAATCCTTAAAGCCTTGAATCTTGAGCCTTCAGTTCTAAACCCTGCAACTTGAACCCTTCACCGTAAACTTGAAATCCTGAACCTTCCAACAATGAACTGTTAATTCTGAACTTTGAGTCTTGATCACTGAACCCTGAATGATAAACCTTTAACCTTGAATGCTGAAAATTAAGCCTTCATATGTGAACCTTGAACCCTGAGAACTCTTTAACAGATTCTAGTTTAGTAGAAATTAATAGAGTTTTCAAGTGTGTTTTTACGATTCTAACCAGCCAGGATTCTGCATCTTCAACGGGACAAACATTTAAGAGATTTCGACAATCACTGGCCTTTGAAAATAGAATTGATGAGAGAATGTTTAAAGATATCAGAATCTGCTATAGTTCCTAGTGAAAGTTGATGGTTTCAAAGATGTTTTCGTGATTCTAGTGATACTTTAACAAGGTTTTTGCATCACCAACAGGGCAAACACTCACGAGGACCTGACCTATCGCCACTATGGCCTTTGAGAACAGGCGTTATGATGAGAGCAAAGTTTAGTTAACCCTTTCACTGCTATTTGTCACATCCTTCCTTATTTACCAATCACTGTGAGACATCTTTCCTTGTTCTACACCCACTTCCGAAATTTGTACTTGGCTAAAAACTGCAAAATCTATTCTTTTGTCTCCCCTTCATTCTTGTAAATGTTTGTTAAGACTTCTTACATTACTACAAGTGCTGTGAATTGTTGAATATCGCACTGAAATCGTTTAATAATACGTCTTTGTCCCTTCCTTGTATTCCTTTGTGTTCCTTATGAGCTGCTTCGATTATTTTTGTGGCCTTTGAAAACATCCACAAGAATCTGGCCAATCATGAAAACGGTTCTAATACAAAAACAACATTTATTAACACGCTCCTTGTCCTTCCTTTCTATTCCTTTGCGCTCCTTACGAGCTGCTTGTCTTATAATCACTGTAGCCTTTGAAAACACCCATGAGGAACCTAGCCAGTCACCTCAGTGGTCTTTGAAAACAGTCCTTATACGTAAACAAAATTTAATAACACGCTCCCTGCCCTTCCTTTGTATTCCTTTGTGTTCCTCACGCGCTGCTTCGCTTTTCATGAGGAGCAAGCAGGCGAGGAAGCGAGGCAGGTGAGCAGCTCGCGCCTCGTTGCCAGATAATTGGAAGCCTTGATCTGCCCTAATCAAAAGGGAATCAGGCAGTGTCAGAGGCTGTGCTCGCGTATCGGAAAGTGGGGAACTGGTGTCACGGGAAGAGGGAAACAGAAAACTTGATGTGGAAGAAGAGGACGAAGAGGAGGAGAAGGAGGACGGGGAGGAGGAGAAAGAGGGGAACAAGGAAGATTATACGTACTGGAAAAGCGTGGAAAAGGAAGGCAAAAAATAGTGGAGAGGGCAAAAGGGAAAAGAACGAGGAGGAAGAGAAGGACAAGAACAATAGAGAGAATGAAAAAAAGAAGAGAAAAAATATATAAAGGAAGACCTGAACAGCAGCACACATTCAGGAGGAGCACGAGAGGAGAAGGAGGAGGATGGAGGAGGAGGAGAGAGGAGGAGGAGGAGGAGGAGGAGGAGGAGAGGGAGGGAAGACGAGAATAATTAAAACAAAGGAGAAGAATCGAGGAAAAGGAAGAGGAGAGGAAAAGAGGAAAGGAAGGATCGCAGAAGAAGAAGAATGCGAACGAAAAATATTGGGGAAAGTAGGAGAAGAAGGAGAAAAAAGAAACAAAATGAAGACAGAGGAAAAAAAAAAGATGATGGGGGAAGAGAGAGAAAAAAAACAAAGAACAAAAGAAAAGGAGTGGACATAGGAACAGGAGAAGGAAAAAGGAAAAGGAGAAAAGGAAAATAAGGGGCAAGAGGTGAAAAAGAAGAAAAGAACATAAGCAAAACAACAAAATGATGAGGAAGTAGAGGAAGAGAAAAAGAAGGCAGAAACTCATGATAAAGGGAGGAGGAAGAGGAGGAGGAGGGGGGAGGAAGAGGAACATTATGAAATATTAGGAGAAAGAGGAAATAGAAGAAAAAGGAAACTGGAAAGAGGAAAACGAAGAAGAGGAAAGGAAAGGGAGATGGAAGAGAAAAGGAAAAAACAGAAAGCAAAGGAAAATATTAAACAGAAGAATAAGAAGAGAAACTAAGAAGTGAAGGAAGAGGAGGAGATGAAGAAAAAGGGAGAGGATGGAGAGAAATTAAGAAGATGAGGAAAGAGAATATGAGAACCAATAAAAACAGCAGTAGGAGGAAAAATAGGAGGAAAAAGAGCTGGGAATGAAAAGAATAAGCGTAGGAAAGCAAAAGGAAAAAAGAGGAATGATAAAAGGAAGGATGAGAGAAGAGAAAAGAAAAAGGAATAGAAAAAAAGTAAGAGGAGGAGAAAGAACCGTAGAGGAGGAGGGAGAAACAAACAAAAACAAAACAAAACAAAACAAAACACAAATGAAAAAAAGAAAGAAAGGGGAAAAGAAAAGTTATAAGACGAAAAGAAGAAGAGAAGTGAAGATAAGTATGTAAGATAGAGAAAGATAAAGAACAAAACCGTGTGTGTGTGTGTGTGTGTGTGTGTGTGTGTGTGTGTGTGGTGTGTGTTTGTGTGTGTGTATGTATATGTGTGTGTGTGTGTGTATGACGTGTTTAGCGTGTCTTGTGTTTGCCTGTATTGCGTGGCCCTGTAGCATGTATATGTGTGTATGTGTGTGTGTGTGTGTGTGTGTGTGGTGTGTGTGTGTGTTGTACGTGGTGGTACGAAGATATCGAACGTTGAAAATATGGGGTGTGTGATATTTGGTGAATATGTGTGTGTATGTGTGCGTGAGTGTGTTTTATAATGCTTGCTGTGGCCAATAAATTATCTATCTCTCCATCTATCTATGTATGTGGTGAGTGTGTATGTGTGAGTGTGCGAGTGTTTTAGTGCAGAGCGTGGTGGAGTGAGTGCGCGCGCTCAGCAAGACCCTTCGTGCTCTATTGAAATGATAAGCTTCTCTGCGGCGCCGTGAACGAGAAGCAATCGTCATAAAACTCGCTTCTGCTCCACGATAACCCGGCGGGGGGGCGAGGGGAGAGCAGGGAAGCAGGAAGAGGAGGAGGAAGATGAGGAGGAAGAAGAAGAAAGAAGAAGGAGGAAGCAGAAGAAAAATAAGACTCGCCTACCACAGACCCGCATCCCCTCGTGGGCCTCTTACCTCTCCAGGAATTGTACTCAAGGAAATGTGAAGACGTTTGGAAACTAGAATTTAGGTAATGTTTCCAGTTCCCCGATGAGATGGAGAGCCGGTATTGCCGAACGCCCCTGGCTTAACTCAGTTGCTTCCAAGGGGCTCTGGTGGGAGTTATTAGGGTTTTCAAGGGTGTTTGCATGAGGTCCAGTGGCAGTTTAAGAGGGTGTAGTGGAAGTTATTAGGCTTTTAAAGGGTGTTTTTAGTCCAGTGGCAGTTTAAGAGGGTGTAGTGGAAGTTATTAGGGTTGTTAAAGGATGTTTTTAGTCCAAGTGGCAGTTTAAGAGGGTGTAGTGGAAGTTATTAGGCTTTTAAAGGGGTGTTTTTAGTCCAGTGGCAGTTTAAGAGGGTGTAGTGGAAGTTATTAGGGTTTTAAAGGATGTTTTTAGTCCAGTGGCAGTTTAAGAGGGTGTAGTGGAAGTTATTAGGGCTTTTAAAGGGGTGTTTTTAGTCCAGTGGCAGTTTAAGAGGGTGTAGTGGAAGTTATTAGGGTTTTAAAGGATGTTTTTAGTCCAGTGGCAGTTTAAGAGGGGTGTAGTGGAAGTTATTAGGCTTTTAAAGGGTGTTTTTAGTCCAGTGGGCAGTTTAAGAGGGTGTAGTGGAAGTTATTAGGCTTTTTAAAGGATGTTTTTAGTCCAGTGGCAGTTTAAGAGGGTGTAGTGGAAGTTAGTAGGCTTTTAAAGGGTGTTTTTAGTCCAGTGGCAGTTTAAGAGGGTGTAGTGGAAGTTATTGGGGTTTTAAAGGATGTTTTTAGTCCAGTGGCAGTTTAAGAGGGTGTAGTGGAAGTTATTAGGCTTTTAAAGGGTGTGTTTTTAGTCCAGTGGCAGTTTAAGAGGGTGTAGTGGAAGTTATTAGGCTTTTAAAGGGTGTTTTTAGTCACAGTGGCAGTTTAAGAGGGTGTAGTGGAAGTTATTAGGGTTTTTAAAGGGTGTTTTTGGAGTCCAGTAGCAGTTTAAAGGGATTCAAGTTCTAGTTTATTAAGGTTTTTAACGGGTGTTTCCTTGATTTTACAGAGTGTATGTTGCGGTAATGAAGTTATTATGGTTTTCAAGAGTGTTTCCATGATTTTAGTGATAGTTTGCCAAGTTGATGTGGAAGTTGTTCGGGTTTTCAAAGGTGTTTTCATGATTCCATTGATAGTTTTAAAAGGGTATACTGGAAGCTATGTATTAGGCTTTCAAGGGTGTTTTCATGATTCTAGTAATAGTTTGAGAGTGTGTAATGGAGGTTATTAGGATTTCCAGGAGTGTTTTTCACGATTCTAGTGATAGTTTAACAAGGTGCTGTGAAAGTTACTAGGTTTTCTAGGATATTTTCATGATTCTAGCTGCAGTTTAAGAGTCTGTAGTGGAATTTATTAGGGTTTCCAAGAGTGTTTTTGTGATTCTAGTGATGGTTCAACTTGGTGCGCCGAAAGTGAGGTGTTCAGAAGTGTGCACATTAATGATAGTTCAGGTGGCTCTGATGGGAGTTATTACGGTTTTAAAAGGGTGTTTTTATGACTGTAGAGAAAATTTAACAGGGTGTAGTTGATGCTGTTAGGGATTTCAAGGGCACTTTCATGATTCCAGGGTTAATTTTAGACTCTAGTAGAAATTATTGGGGTTTCCGAGGGTGTTTTTATGACTTTAGTGAGGGTTTAGCAGGATATAGTGGAAGTCATTAGAGTTTTAAAGTGTGTTTTCGTGATTCTAGTATTAATTTAACAGAATGAAATGAATTAATTTTCTAAGGGGTTTTTATGATTGTAGTGATGGTTTAACAGGTTATATTGGAAATTATTCGGGTTTTTAAGTGTGCTTTCGTGATTTTAAATGGTAGCTGGACATAGATTTTGCATCACCAATGGGAGGCAATCCTAATGAGTGAACAAAGCTTTTCAAATACGAAGCAAAGAGCATCAGACAGACAGACAGACAGGAAGGCAGGCAGACGGACGGACGGACGGACAGACAGATGAACTACAGCCATGAATAAATAAAAATGAGGAGGAGGAAAATGTAAAGGAAATATCAAACAGATGGACTGAGAATAAGACTGACTGACGGACGGACAGACGGACACACAAACAGAAAGAGAGAGAGACTGACACTGATAGATCGACACAAACTGGCAATTAATTAATTTTTTTTCATGGCGAACACACACACACACACACACACACACACACACACACACACACACACACAGAGAGAGAGAGAGAGAGAGAGAGAGAGAGAGAGAGAGAGAGAGAGAGAGAGAGAGAGAGAGAGAGAGAGAAAGGACATAATTTCTCGTTTAACTTGCAAATCTTAGTTTTCAAATCCGCGCAAGAAGTTCAAAGTTGAATAAGGATAATTTCGTGTCTCTATTTAATTTTCCCGTTAATGAGCCTCGTGTGTGTGTGTGTGTGAGGGGGGAGGGGGAGGGGGAGAAGGGGCGGCATTAAGAGAATCAAGGGGTGAGTAATGAGTGGAAAGTCTACACCCCCACATCCCACAACACCCCTAGAACACCCCAAATGCGCTCTAATGCTGACCCTATACTGCCTGTTCCAACTCTTCCCCATCCTCTCTCTCTCTCTCTCTCTCTCTCTCTCTCTCTCTCTCTCTCTCTCTCTCTCTCTCTCTCTCTCTCTCTCTCTCTCTCTCTCTCTCACGTCCACTTGCCTATTAATTGTAACCTGTGTTGTGTGTTAGTTCACAGCCTTTCCAACGAGCTTCTGGTGTGTGTGTGTGTGTGTGTGTGTGTGTGTATCCAATACTAGCACACATATAGGAACACAGTGCTAAGCGAGTGTGGGCGTGCGTGGTGTGTTGGTGTGACATTCCTGGGTGTTCGAGGAGGAAGACCTGAGAGAGAATATTTACGGGTGTAGTGAAAGAAGACAAGCTTGTAATGGGTGTGACTGAAGAAGCGCAGAAGACCGGGCGTGTTGAAGAATCAGCGTTGTGTGGATTCTTTGCCTCTTCCGCACGTGTTTCCTTTCTATTCTTTTATCTCTTCTGTACATATCCCCTTCCTTTGTGTCTCTTTTTGTATGCATCCTTCCTTTGTGTCTCTTCTGTACACATCCTCTCTCTATTGCCTGTTCTGCTCACATCCCCTTTCTATTCTCTATCTCGCCTGCACGTATCCCTTTTCTATAGTCTCCCCTTCCTTTGTGCCTCCTCTGCACACACCCATTTTCTATGTGTCTTTCCTGCACGCCTCCCCTTTGCTTGTGTCCATACGTTTCATTTCTTGCTTGTCCATTGTTACATCACTCAGTACTTGCTTCTTTCCGTGTCCTTTCCTTCCTGTCACTCATTTTCTTTGATTCATAACTTCAACTTGGGTTACTGGTTCATCCTAAGTTGTTCTCTCCATTTCTGGTCCAGC
>NC_087175.1:21070892-21073392 GCF_035594125.1 Scylla paramamosain
GTGGTGGTGGTGGTGGTGGTGGTGGTGGTGGCCTGGGGTGGGGTAAGTGAAGCTCTTAAGGGAAGTTCGTAAGTAAAGCTTGGAAGTGAAGATCATAAGTGAAGTTTAAAAGTTAAGTTCTTAAGTGAAGCTCGTAAATGAAGTTAGTAAGTGAAGCTTTAAAGTGACGGTCATAAGTGAAGCCCCAAGGTGGAATTCTTAAGTGAAACTCGAAAGTGAAGCTCGTCAGTGAAGGTATTACAAGGCGAGGCGCTCAGGTGAAGGTCTTAAGTGAAGCCTTTAAGTGAAGGTCTTTGATACCCCCCAGTGGGTGCTAGAAGTTATTGAGCGAACGAGGTTGTTGACGAGAAAGGGAAGGACCTGGAGGTGAGGGCGAGGACCAAGACGAGGCCTAGTCAGGGAATTTCTTGTACGGCGGTGTCGATGTAGTGTTGATGTAAGGAGACGAAGGATGCTTGTTATGACATGAGGCCAACATGAGGCCGACCTTGTCACCATCTTCAATGGAAAGTGATGGGCAGTGTAGTGACCCAAGCAATAACTGACGACGACAGGGACATTATTGACATCCGTGCAGGCAGGAAGTGTGTTGCCGCAGGGCACAAAGGTTGATAGATCTACCTTGAACAACTGTCAGGAAAGGCGTGCGTATTGTTTAACGATCACCCTAAGACCGACCGAAAAGACCGACCGATATCAGGCACACCGACTTTTCCAAAATGCCAAAAAAAAAACCTGAGGCGGGAGATGAGTTTGCAGTGCTGTCGTAAAGGCTCTGTCTGCACACGTGCTGTGGTTGACTGCACGAACATGTCACAGAAGAAGAAGCAGGGTGTGAAAGGATGAGTTGTAATATATCCAAAGAAAATTATGAGCAATCTCATTCAAGAGGAAATATGACTCAAAGGAAAACATTTTTCAGACTTAAGATTATCAGAATTTTGTTCTCTTGGCCAGGACTTCCTTGTAGCAGCAGTATTCAAAACTATCAGACGTGCTCTCAGTAATAATGCAACTGTCCCCTGTGCTGACATGTGCACAGTACCAAGGGAGCCCCGTCACTCTGGTGTGTCTAGCGCCGCGCACAACATTATTCAGGAATAATTTTCTGTACGCAGGACCTAAGACTTGGAATAATCTACCCGAACACATAAAAAGACCTTAATAGTTTTTATATGTTTAAAAAATAAGTTAAAGCTTATATGTATTTTCCCAAAAATAAACCATATCAAACTTTATTTTTTCATTTAATTTACGTAGCAATATATAATTATTTATCAAGCAATTTGTGTATTGTAGGTATATACTTATAACTTATGTATACAATGCTGTTGCTGCTTTTATTTGTTTTGAAAATAATGATCATGTAGTTTTTTTAAATGATGCACGAACTACTGCTGGGGTGGTTGTCATATTGATGAATAAACACGTCTGCTCAGGAGCCATCACTGGCTTAGCAGGCTAAGCCACGGCATAAATTAAATGGATGCATTGCACAGGCTTTGTATCATATTATGGCAATCAGTCAATCAAGCAGTCAATCAGTTAATCAAAAAAGAAAACGGCACCTCAGAAAAGACACTGGGATACTGCCACTGCCACGTGTAAGCCTGGTCGCTTCTTGCAGCTTCCCTTATTTCTTATGTTCTTATGATACCACACTGGCATTACAGACAAGCGGCGACCCAGGAAGGACGTTGAGAGACACGATGTCAGCACAATCTTCACTAGTGTCTTGTTAAGATTTAGCACCAAAACATGGTTGTTTCTTTCACATGTACGAGTACCAGAATCTATAAAGTCTTATGTTAGTTGTTTAACTTTAGATGGATAAAGTAAACTTACAAATGTAAATAGGAAAAATAGTATCTGTCCCAAGGTGACGATGCATCCAACACCTGAGATAATGCACGTAATATTTAACTCGTTTTGCCATTTTTCTGGCGCTCTGCTTGATGCTGGTGGCTGGGGTGGCTGGAGGTGTTCATAAGATTTTCATAACACAAATGATGAAAATGTTTTTCTTACAGCATACCGATTTTTTTTTTTTTTTTTTTTTTTTTTTTTTTTTTTTGTAAAATTAAGTCCGCTGGTGAGTCTGGCTTTTTCTTTTCAGAGCACTGCGAACGCCCCAGCATGACTTATGACTTATGGACATGACTCAGTGTGGCAGTGTGTGAGTCCCCATGTAATGCTGTGGCTTCACTTGTCCCCGCCCTCAGTACACTGCCTGGCCTGTGTCTCCCTCGGGAAGAGAAACGGCCAGATTTATTTCCTCAAAAACTTCAATATATTTCTCTCTCTCTCTCTCTCTCTCTCTCTCTCTCTCTCTCTCTCTCTCTCTCTCTCTCTCTCTCTCTCTCTCTCTCTCTCTCTCTCTCTCTCTCTCTCTCTCTCTCTCTCTCTCTCTCTCTCTCTCTCTCTCTCTCTCTCTCTCTCTCTCTCTCTCTCTCTCTCTCTCTCTCTCTCTCTGTGTGTGTGTGTGTGTGTGTGTGTGTGT
>NC_087175.1:21075892-21175892 GCF_035594125.1 Scylla paramamosain
TGCGGCACTTCGGTGAATTTTATTTATTTCACTCTTTGCGTTGCCTCTGGCCAGTGATCCTCTTACAATGAAGAAAAAAAATCAAGACTACTTAAGAAGATTCCAACCAATATAATTCCTGGGGAGAATGAATAATATGAAAATAGAAAAAAAAAAAACAAAGGAAAGCGAAGACCAACAGATTTTTTGGTATCTGTTTGATGAAAAAAAAAGTAGAAATTTAAACAAGGTAGGCTGCCGCGACAGAAAGACCGGGGAAGTAGGGTGAAGGAAGACTGTGTGAGTAGACTGAAGGAAGACTGTGTAAGTAGACTGAAGGAAGACTGCGTAAGTAGACTGAAGGAAGACTGCGTAAGTAGACTGAAGGAAGATTGTGTAAGTAGGGTGAAGGAAGGGTGAGAGTAGAGCAAAAGGCACTGGACAATTTGGCAAGGTTACAGTACAAGCTTGAAATAACCCTTGTATATTAACTCAGCGTGACAAAAACTGGACCAATCAGCAGCTCCGAAGAAAGGCTGGAGGAGGTGTGGGCGTGGCTTTAAGACCAGCTTAGCCTGCACCAACTAGACATTACAGAGAGTATTCTTAAACGCCTCGGTGCCCAACCTCCATTCTCACACCAAGTTCTAGTGAAAGCTATTCAAAAATGTTCTCATGATTCCAGTGATAGATTAACATACATCAGACATCATCAAATAGGAAAAACACTCATGAAAGAACACGATCCATCATATCTGTGGCCTTTGCAAATAGTCAAAATGAGAGAGCATAGCGTTTACTTATCTCCACTAATTTAAATAGGCTGTAATGAACGTTAAGTAGATTCTTCAAGGGTGTTTTCATGATTCCGGAGATAGATTAACTAAGATTCTACATTACCAAACAGGAAAAACACTCATGAGGAAGCGACTGATCACCTCTGTGGCCTTTGAAAACAATTCTGATGAGAGAACACAGTGTTTAGTAATAAATGTAGTCATTATTTGCTTTTTATACATTTATAAACGCAGCTGAAGAAGTAAAGGAAAGAGCTCTGTGAAAGCAGACGTATGGGAACCAAAAACTATATGTGGAGGAGCTTGAAGATGAAGAAAAGGAGAGGAAAAGAGGAAGAAGTGAAAGAAGAGCAAAAGAGAAAGAAAAAACAAAGAATGATCGTCTTCTAACCTTTTAAAGAACAGCAGAGAGAACACTTCGTAAGAATCGTTAGGAAAATGTGCAGTTATGTCATCCTCATCCTCCGTAGTTAAACTTAAGAGGTAAGAAGCAAGTAGTGTTGTGAAATCTTCATGTCTCGTTATAAAAGATGAGCAGTACTAAGACAGACTTGTGCATCGCAGAAAAGGTGAACAAAACCAGGTCATTAAGAAGGTAGTGAGTGAAAAGTTGATAAAATCGTCATCTTTGTCCCTCGTTAGTGAAATGTGAATGAGTAGAGTAGTGGTCTTCCTCGTCACTCGCAGTAAAAAAAAATCAATAAATTCCTCGTCACTCACAGTAAAAAAATAAATAAATTCCTCGTCACTCGCAGTAAAAAAAAATGAATGAATTCCTCGTCACTCGCAGTAAAAAAATAAATAAATAAATTCCTCGTCACTCGCAGTAAAAAAAAAATAAATTAATTGTCGCTCGCAGTAAAAAAAGAAATTAAAATTGTCACTCGCAGCAAAAGACAAACAAAATCCTCGTCACTCATGATAAAAAAAAAATAAATAAATAAATAAATGAATAAATAAAGCTCTCGCCACTCTCAGTAAAAAATAATAAATCCCTCGTCACACAGTAAAGACACCAACAAATTCCTCGTCACTCGCAGCAAAAGACAAATAAAATCCTCGTCACTCATGATAAAAATAAATAAATAAATAAAGTTTTCGCCACTCTCAGTAAAAACTAAAAAATCTCTCATCACTCGCAGTAAAACAGACAAATAAATTCATCATCGCTTGCAGTAAAGAGCAGAAATGTAATATTCTCCCCGTAGCGCCTCGGTCACCTTGGTAAAGTGAAGCTAGGTTTGATTACGTTAGGCAAACTTATTTAATACTATGCCACGTGTCACTCAGCCAGCCTTCACCCCGCTGTTTTCCTCTGTTTTCACACAGGATGAATAGGGCAGCTACCGGAACCTTCCAGCCTTCCTAGCCTTCCTTAGTGAAAACGAGTTGGATTTAGTTTGGCAGTGTTAGGTTAGGCTAGGTCAGGCTAGTTCTAGATGATTATGGGTGATATTAACTAGCAGTAAGTTAGACAAAGTTAGGTTATGTAAGGTTAGATTAGTTTTAGATGATTATAGGAAAGATTTGCTAGTAGTGGCAGGGTGAGTTTGGCAGTGTTAGGTTAGGTCAGGTCAGGTTAGTTGTAGATAGTTACGGGAAAGATTAACTAGCAGTGAAATGGTATAAGTTAGACAGTTAGGTTATGTAAGGTTAGATTAGTTTTAGATAGTTATAGGAAAGATTTGCTAGTAATGAACAGGGTGAGTTAGGCAGTGTTAGGTTAGGTCAGGTCAGGTTAGTTGTAGATTAAGGGAAATATTAACTAGCAATAAGTTAGAGAAAGTTTGGTTATGTAAGGTTAGATCAGTTTTAAATGGTTATAGGAAAGATTTGCTAGCAGTGGCAGGGTGAGTTTGGCAGTGTTAGGTTAGGTCAGGTCAGGTTAGTTGTAGATAGTGAAGGGAAAGATTAACTAGCAGTGAAATGTTAAGTTAGACAAAGTTACTCAGACTTAACACTAAGCCATGAGTTGATTCATATTTTCACACAGCTTTTTTTTTTCCACACATGATGAGAGAAACACTTAGGTTAGGTTACGTTGGGTTGAGCAAGCTTACCACTATGTCATGTGTCACTCAAGCTTCACGCCGCTGTTTTTTTTTTTTTTTTTCTCTCTCTTCTCCTCTCACACATAAGAGAAACAGCCAACGGCGTCTTCACAGCCTTGGTGTTCTTGAAGTGAAGTTAGGTTAGATCAGGCAAAGTTACTTAAGTCTAGGTTAGGCAAAGATAACACCATACGTCACTCAGCCAGCCTTCACCCTGCTGTTTTTCCCACATCCCTGATGAGAGGAGCAGTTAGCGGCGCCTCCCAGCCTCGGTCTCCTTGGTGACGCCTCGCTGGAGTGTCAAGTCAATACACACACACCCCAGGGCGTCACACTGCTGCCTGCTGCCCTCCTGAACTCCCCACTTGCTCGTGCCTCGACTCGCCACTTCTGCAAATCCTTCTGAAACTTTTCCAACGTCCACCCGCGCCTCACTCCAGCTGGCGAGGGAAAGAAACGGTGATTGGTCCCCGTGGTGCAGACACGCGGTTCCTTGTTTGGGCGGAAACCTTACGAAGCTGTCCACGCCCTCGATCTTTACGAAACTCTCTCTCTCTCTCTCTCTCTCTCTCTCTCTCTCTCTCTCTCTCTCTCTCTCTCTCTCTCTCTCTCTCTCTCTCTCTCTCTTTAGGTTATACTTATCATCTAGATTAGGTTAGGTTAGATTAGGCGATAATGATAATAGCAAGAGGAAGAAGAAGAAGAAGAAGAAGAAGAAGAAGAAGATAAAGGAGAAATAACCACTGTAGTGACTTAATATAAGTTTACAATTTTACTTGATAAATATCGTTTCGTCCGTCAGAGAGAGAGAGAGAGAGAGAGAGAGAGAGAGAGAGAATAGCAAAAAGTTTACGGAAGATGGAGACAAAAAGAGAAAAAAAAAAAGAGAACACACACACACACACACACACACACACACACACACACACACACACACAGGTAGAGAGATATATAAACACAGACAAACAGACAGACAAACAGACAGACAGACAGACAGAAAGACAGACAGGTGTGGTCCCGTAAATTCACCTGCAAAACTTGAGTCACCTTAACTCCACTTGTCGGGGATCACAGACTCGAGAGGCACCCAGACAAACAAAAGAGCGGCGACCCAATCCATGCTGCAAAAATAAGTGAGGCTGTCCTGTCTTTTCCTTCTCCTTGGTGAGCCGTATTCTCAAGGGTTCCAGTGTCTTACCTCGACTTTTAACAGGCTGCAGTGGACGTAATTGGGGCTTTCAAGAGTGTTTTCATGGTTTTAGTGATGGTCTAAGAAGAAATTTTGTATGATTGAAACTTTTAGAAGGAAAGGCATCAGTGAATACCCGATTTTTTTTCTTTTTTTTTTTTTTTGTTTATATATATACATTTTTACGAGTTGTATTAGTACTTATTAGGCTTTTCAAGAGCGTTTCCGTGATTCTAGTATCAGTTTAACAAGGATTCTGAATCATTAATAGGAAAAAGAATCCATGAGAAACACCAATTACAAACTATTAAGAAATTCTAGTAAAAGTTATTTTCAGTAGTGTTTTCATGATTCAGGTGATAATTCAATAAGCTCTATGGTAAATTGGTGTGGTTTCCAAGGGTGTTTTTATTACTAGAAATAATTTAACAGGGATTTAGCATGATGAGTGAAAAAAAAAAAAAATGAGAACCTGGCTACTCAAGTGTTTCGCCTCTGAAGTCTGCCTCAATAAGAAGACGAAGGGAACACGGGGCCAGCACTTCTCAAAACGCGCGACCCTCTAACGAGAAAAGACACGGAGCTTCATAGAGGAAAACTGTGACGCCCTTTAGTCTCTCTCTCTCTCTCTCTCTCTCTCTCTCTCTCTCTCTCTCTCTCTCTCTGGATCTATCTTCTTCTCCTCCTCCTCCTCCTCCTCCTCCTCCTCCTCCTCTCATTCTTATTAGACGAATACTTGAGAGTTATAGGAATGAAGAGAAAAACAGTCCGGAGCTTTCTTATTTACGAGTACATAACAAGTAGAGATATTTATAAAGACCAGCTTGTTCTCTCCGTTCTCGTATCTGGAATGAGTCTACCCAAAGGAACGTATAAGATTATGTAGAATCATTGGTCTGCCCTTCATCCACCCAGCTTGTTGCTTTATTGTATCCGAGAACTGAGTGCCTTTATGGTTACCTTGTGTTGACGTTGTCTTGTCTATTAAGGAATCCAGATATCCTGCTTGTGTTCTGGATGACTCACCCAACTCTGCAGACACTACTTGTTTTGGCTTCCTCCTCCTCCTCCTCCTTCTTCTCCTCCTCGTCTTTCTTTTTCTCCTTACCTTCCTTCCTTCCTTGCTCCCTCCTTCCCTCGTGCCTTTCTCTTTCCCTCCTCGTCCTCCTTCCTTCCTTCCTTCCTTCCTTGCTCCCCCCTTCTCTCCTGCCTTCTGCTTTCCCTCCTTCTCGTCCTCCTTACTTCCTACCTTCTTTATTTGTTTCCTTCTCTTTCTCCTCCTTCTCCTCCTCTTCCTTCTCCTCTTCCTCTTCCTTCACATCCCGCTACACTTCATTCTTATTGCTAAACTTCACCTTCTCCGTCCCTCGCACAAATAATTACTAATAGGTATACGAGCGAGCAAGAGCGTAACACTGCCTAACATTTCTCCGCCACCTAAGTTACGGACTACCAGGTATTGGCTGTAAAAAAAATCACACTTTACTTTATTTACTTGTTTGTGTGTGTGTGTGTGTGTGTGTGTGTGTGTGTGTGTGTGTGTGTGTGTTTCTCCATCTTATTCGTCTTATTATGCTTTTGCTAGTTGTTTATATATAATTACCGTTATCCTTCAGGTAGTTGATGAAAAGTGACACCTGTTCCTTCTTTTCAGTGACCTGACGATCTTAACTACATTCACTACCTGCTTCGTGCCCTAGTGACTCAGCACTAACAACCTGGCTACTGAGGCCATTCCATTCATCTACCATTGTTTGAGGACCAATTCCTTCTTATCTCTTTGATAATCTAACTATCAAGCGTGAACTGAATATCGCTTGTTTTACCCTGATTGCTGACCCCGAAGATCTTGCTGTAACTACAGTCACTAGCTAGCTTCAACTGTCCCGTCACTTGTTGTCACTGGTGTTCTTCGAAATATGACTGTTAACTTGAATTACACACACACACACACACACACAGAGAGAGAGAGAGAGAGAGAGAGAGAGAGAGAGAGAGAGAGAGAGAGAATCGGCACTTGCTTCGAAACACTTGAAACATTACAATGATACATCACAGATAACTCCTACAATACTTACTCCTACTATTGTTACTACCTCTAGCACTACCATTCTAGCACCACCACCAACAACAACAACAACCACCAATACAACTAAATAAACAAACATACAAACATCCATCCGATATGAAAATCCAACTCATTTGAATCCTTGAACCTCGACTGGTGGATCAGTTACTCCTGCATTTGCCAGTTCAAACCAAGCGGGCGGAGAAGGAGGGCGTTTGTGTATTTTGCTTAGTGTACCTTTTTATTCTTCACTTCTTCATGAGGTTTCTAGTGTCCAGCCAAGCCTCTGTGTTTGTGTGTCCTGTGAAACGCTGAGCTCCGGCCCGCTAAACACTGGTGAGGAAGGTAAGAGAGAGGAATGTTGGAAATGTTTTGGTTAGTGATGCGTTGTGATGTGTAGGCATTGCTGTTGTTGGGTGGTGGGGGTGGAGTAGGGATTTCTCTCTCTCTCTCTCTCTCTCTCTCTCTCTCTCTCTCTCTCTCTCTCTCTCTCTCTCTCTCTCTCTCTCTCTCTCTCTCTCTCCCCTAGGTTAGTTAGGTTAGTTTATGCTAGGTTAGGTTAACGTCCTAGTGGGTTGGTTCAAGGGAGGGTGGCGAGCAGAGATCCCCGGGGTTAGGTTAGGTTAGGGAAATTTGAATTGAGGTAAATTTCCTTGGATTCTTTAACGTCCATATATCACTTATTTTCTTGTATCGCTCCCCCCTACCCCCAACAAAACCTACGATTCCCCACAGTGCCCCAAGCTTGTTTGAGGGATTAGGGAGGGGTTGGGGGGAATGAGGGGCTGGCTTTTATCGAGAAGTACCATTCCTTCCATCCGCTGCTTCCTCCTTGCCTCCATAATTTAATTTAATCGATAGTAAACTAAATCTTCGCCTTGTGTTGTCAGTCAGCCGGTGTCTGTCGATGAGGAGAGGTCGCTTGGTGCGCTTTCTGGGAATTAAAAACCGTAGTACATTTTTTGTTACGCCTTGCGCTCCGCGACTCCAATTAGATCGTCTTTTGCTTAATGCTACGTTCTTTTGTCACTCAGTGAGATTGAAAATGGATTGGTTGCTGTTACGCTTATGACGCCTTTATGGAATTTGATCTCATTTCTACCTGAATGGTTCATAAAATCTGATCTTGATGCTTGAAATGTTTGTAAAATTTTGCCTTTTCTGTTTGAATGGTACTTGGAATTCGATTTTTTTTACGCTTGAATTGTTTATGGATTTCGCTCTCCTCTAGACCTGAATGCTGTATAGAATTTGATATTTTCTACACCTGAATAGTTTATGGTGTTTGATCTCCTTTATACTTGAGTTTGCCCGATTGTATTCTTACTCAGTGATATTTTAGTCTGATTTCTGTATCGTTTCTCGTATGTCTGGTCTGAATTTAAATAAAGATATACGTATAACCAATGATTTATTATTATTACTATTATTATTATTATTATTATTATTATTATTATTATTATTATTATTATTATTATTATCTTGAGCAGCGCAGCGTCGTCAGTTATATGTAAAAAAAAAAAAAAAATGTGGTATTATTCTGACACAATCAGTAATAACGCAGGACAGAACAATGATAACCACAATAAATGCTGTGACCTTCATTGAGATCATTAAATCGTTAAGTAAGGGGAACCGAATTGCACTGATAGGATTAACTCCCCCAACCCTAAAATCCCGGATTCCCTCAAGTCCTCAGGGTTTGTTGTGGACTGGGAAAGTGAAAAAGAAGATTGGAGCATGTTTGTAAAGGCTAACATTGGTCATAATAATAGTAGTAGTAACAGTAATAGTAAGTAACGATAATGATAAGTGTAAATAGTAAAACTAGTATTGAAAATAGCCAAACTGTAGCATCGTCAGCACGGAACAAAATGACACGGACGGAAAGACGCTGCGTTGAACAAAGAGGAAGGTGACTTGACAAAATCATATGCTAAACGCTTCCCCCGCGGCACTTGTCTATCAATTCAAAGTTCTCAGGAAGTCAAGCACATTTGCCAACGTGATTTAATTAATATCTAAAGAATCTGTGACTCTGAGCTTATGTATGGACTGCCGGAGTGGTTGGGTGATGTGTTAAGAAAATAGTTCACGGTGTAGACTTTTGAACTGGTGGGTGGAATGATAGTGCTCTTGGTAACTACTGGTAATATGGTGGTAGTAGTAGTAGTAGTAGTAGTAGTAGTAGTGGTGGTGGTGGTGATAGTGATAAGAACAACAGCAGCAACAACAACAACAGCAGTACATGTATATTCCAGCCTGACCACATATTTAGGGACACCTCTCTCTCTCTCTCTCTCTCTCTCTCTCTCTCTCTCTCTCTCTCTCTCTCTCTCTCTCTCTCTCTCTCTCTCTCTCTCTCTCTCTCTCTCTCTCTCTCTCTAAAGTTTTGAATTATCATCACAACGTTTCATCATGTCACGCCCATGTGCCAAGAGTTCACCGGCGTGCGAGTGAGTGTGCCGCCGCCCTCAGACACGCGCACCGCCACTGTCAGCGTGCGCGGACCTGTCCGGCAGGTTCCGGCCGCCCTGGCGCGCCTCAAGGCCTTGCTACGGCAGGCCGAGGTGATTGAGGCGAAGGTGGAGGTGACACCACGCCAGCGGCGGCACGTGGTGGGTCCCGCCGGAGCCACCGTTAGGAGACTAATGCAGGAGTTCCCTGACGTGCTGGTGAGGGTGCCGCCACCAGCAGACCTGGCGTCCCGCACCGTGCTGCTGCGCGGCCCGCGCCCCCAGGTGACAGGCGCGGAGGCCTTCGTCAGGGGCTGTCTGGAGGACGCGGAACACGCCCACCGCCATGTCTACGCCGCCCACCGACATGCCCACGCCGCCCACCGCCACGCCCACCAGTGAGGCGCCTCGTAATGAATTATGTGATCTATTATGTAATCGTTCGGCGTACGTGTGTGTGTGTGTGTGTGTGTGTGTGTGTGTGTGTGTGTGTGTGTGTGTGCGCGCGTGTGTGCGTGCGTGCGTGTATGTGCGTGCGTGTATGTGTGTGTAAGTATGTATGTATGTATGTGTGTGTGTGTGTGTGTGTGTGTGTGTGTTTGAATGTGTGCGTGCGTGCTCATATGTGCGTGCTTGCATGCGTGCGCGCGCACATATATGTATATGTGTGTGTGTGTGTGTGTGTGTGTGTGTGTGTGTGTGTGTGTGTTGTAGTGTTGATTGTAAGTAATGCAGTAATTAATATAACATGAAAGAAAAATGCTTGAAATATAAAAAATATATATATATATATATATATATATATATATATATATATATATATATATATATATATATATATATATATATATATATTTGTATACTGATTATGAATAATTTAAATGGACCAAGATAAAAGAAATAAACGCTTATTATTAGAAGGAAAATTGTGTGTATGTGTGTGTGGTAACTGTTATTGTAGTTAACTATTGCAGTATGAAAACATTTTGTATAAGATAAAAAGAATAACATAATTGTAAGACTCATAGATTAGGAAATGATTTGATTGATAAAGGTTTTCTGGTGGTCTTGTGAAGTAGTGTGTTAACTGGTGGTCTGGACTGTGTTGGTGGTGGGTTGTGTAAAATACGAACTGGCCATCTTGTGTTCTGATGTACCTGGTGTACTGTAAAATGGTTGTCTTGTCTTTTTTATTGACACTAGTGGACTGTTGAACAAGCAATATGTGGTCCGGTTAACTGAACTGTACCGGTAATGGATTGCGCAAAATATATTATACTCGGCATCCGCTTATACAGGTGACTGGGTGAGAGATGCTGGGAATGTGCGGACGGAGAATCATGATGCGTTTCATTGCGTGTTTGTGGCCTGGTGGGTGATGGCAGTGCTGGTGGTTGGTTTTGTGATCAGGTTTTCATGATTATAATAATTTAAGCGATGATGATGATTGTGTGTGTGTGTGTGTGTGTGTGTGTGTGGAGGGAACTCGAAGGAGGTCGATGATTGGTACGTGTTGAGTTAGTGAGTGACAGTGAAAAATAAAGCCACGTGTTGTTGAAGTGAGAATTGAACACTGCTACCATTTGTCAAGCGCACCTCCACGTACTCCGAGATTTTCACAGCTTAATCACAATGAACAGCACAATAATTATTCTTTTCTTGCTTTATCTGAATCATCTCGTTTTCATTACTTTTTTTTTATGGCGGCAAACCCAAAACTCACTCTGGCATTTGTCTATGGTATATTACTATTGTTTTTCTTCCCCCCTCCTACATCTATCCTGCCTCTCTCTCTCTCTCTCTCTCTCTCTCTCTCTCTCTCTCTCTCTCTCTCTCTCTCTCTCTCTCTCTCTCTCTCTCTCTCTCTCTCTCTCTCCACTTCAACATCTACGTACCCTGTTCTCCCACGCGTATCATCACACGTAATACAGTTTGCTAAGAACATATTTTCTTTTGCAGTTTCGTCAGAACACGACACCAGTAACCTGACACGCTCCGAGGACTGAGGATTTTGTTAGAGAGAGAGAGAGAGAGAGAGAGAGAGAGATGTAGTTCATTGTTCATATAAAAGAAATCAGTTCGCATGCTAAAGGATTGTAGCGTCACGTTACACTCTTGCCCAGTGCCACGTTCAGCCCTGCACGGCTGTGGCACTGAGTTCTCCGTGACGGGCAATGTTGAATTTCTCGGCTCAATTCCTAGGCGGGCACATTCGCGGATGCACCCGGCCATGGTATGGATGTGAATTTACCACTGAGCACAATACGGCCGCGATGCGAACATGAGAACGGGACGGACGCAATACGGAAACGATGGGAAGGCAACACAAAGTTGATACAGAGACATCAGTTATTTTTATATTGATTATATTTTATAGTGAATTTCCTTTTTTTCTCCAATTTATTTATATTGTAGTTGTATATTCACCTTTCCTGGCTTGCTGAGTTTGGCAGCTCCCGACCCTTCTAGCCAAGCTTTGTACAAAAGTCATCAGGCTGGAGAGCCTGTGGCCCTTGGAGAGTTATCATACATTTAATTGCGTTGAAAGACTCGCATGACTCATCTGAATTCACTGCATTACCACCACCTCCATCTGCTTTCCTGTCCTAAAGTCGCCAGCTTCCACCTCCCGGCACTCCTGTGAAGCTTTGTGGTTCTGTGGATATATATATATATATATATATATATATATATATATATATATATATATATATATATATATATATATATATATATATATATATATATATATATATATTTTTTTTTTTTTTTTTTTTTTTTTATTTATTTATTTATTTTTTTTTGTGTAGGCTCTGTGGCCTAACTAGAGCAACATAAAAAAAATAAAAGGCTCACTGTAGGTGCCACTGTCTAAAGAGTATATTCAGAAAGGGATTAACTAAAATTTGAAGTGTTGAAACCACCTTCATGAAACAGCTCGTCAAAAGGAATCCATTTTACAGTGTTAATACTCGCATGATTAATTTCAATTGACTGCACGAGTGTAACTGCGACTGGCTTCATGTGTTTCGGAAATTGAGTGAGTGGTATTGTAACATTTCTTGATGTCACATATTGGCTCACACTTCCCGGCGCATTACTGAGTGGCAATAATCTGGCGCCGCCTGGCGTTGTGGCCCTTCTCGATATCATCCTCTCGACTCGAGCTGTTTTTCACGGCAGTCAGCGCGGCACTTGAACCCTGCTCATGCCACTAATAACGCAGATAAAAAGAGAGGCGAAAAGTGGCGCAGTTTTTTTCATGTGGAAATGCGTTCAGGCAACAAATGCTGCACTGAATATTGCGAGTGACGGAGGAAAGAGACGAATATTAAATTGTGTGTGTGTGTGTGTGTGTGTGTGTGTGTGTGAATTGAACTAAATTGAATTTACTCATCCTCAGATATTACATAGAAGTATGGAGCACAGTCCCTCATACAACATGTGTAAACAATTATTTCGTGTCTTCTAAATTAGTCTTAACTTATTATTTATATTAACTAGATGAGTAACTTAAATGTCACCTTTACCTGAACAATCTTAGTACAGCTGTAACAAGGAACGCCAAATTGTTAAATAGTCACATCATTTGTCTGCATCAGTAAAATGTACTTATATTGACTTGGTTTATCTATGTAATACGTTGAGATATATTCATTTTATTTTTGAGTGTAGCAGTTTCTTCATTCTCACACAAACAATACATGGTACTCGTCACCTGTTACTCCAGCATTACATTTGTTAAAGACACGTTCGTCCCTGCTGATGGCATTATACCTTCCTCCAGTGATTGACAACTTGTCATTAAAAGCACGTATCTTTCTTATCGAAATACGATTAGCCTTACTAAATTTAACAAGCTCCGAACAATATATGTACTTATTAATTTTGTAACTACTACAAATAGCCTTTGACTAGATTAGCACTCCATGATGTAATCCACTGATCCTTGAGTCTTCTAAAGCCTGCTTAGGCCAGGTTGCATTTACAACAGTTTGTGATAACCACGCCTCCGACATGCCATTTATTACAAATGTCCGTAATACTTGCTAATCATGGCGGAGGATAAACACCTCGTTGATCCAGCTGCTATAAACAATACATTATGTAACGAAGTTTGCTGTTCTTACTGGTTAATAATCTTAGCCAAAAGTTTGATTCTACACTTCATACATATTTCTAGTAGATGCACCCCGCGTTCTCCACAGATTACACCACTGCTTTTCTTGTGCACAAATAATACGTAGTTTAGAAATCTTGTATGTAATAGTTTCTGATCTCAGACATCACATCCACATACCTCTGATGTTTACATCTGTACAAACGACACCATACTGTTATAAATCTCCTGTTGGATATCCATAGGGAGGTCAAGCTTTCTGCTCGTGCTTACTACCGAGAACGTGGCTCTCTTGGCTTGCTGTGCTAATTGTAGTTCACTGCAGCGAAACATACCATTACAGTTAAAAACAATCCCTAGGTACTTATACTACTTGAAAATTTATTCATCTTCGCCATTAAGCTGAAAATTATAATTAGGATGGCTTCTACGATTTACCGTCAATCTCCACTCGTTATAATAACTATATAAAGCTAATAACACTCATCTCATTTCCTTCTCATTATCCCATAGAATCACAGTATCACTTGCATACATACGAACTAGTATCAATTTTTGGGGTCTTTTTTTTCTTATATAGCCTTTTTATTACCCTAGACCAGTCTTATATAAAAAATAAATAAAATTTTCTTAAATATTCCTGGCCTGTACAATCAATAATTATGCATTTTTAGAGTGTTAGATAGAAAGGCTCTTCCTGTGATGGTGCAAGATTATTTTGAGTGGTGCCTTAATCTCCAAGAGGCTCATGCTGTTCCCCATCCCCCCTGGAGCTCCTTGATGTTACTTGCCATCTAAGACAGGCTTGATGGAAGCATGTTGGTAATATATGGCCACTTGGCGATAGCTTGAAAAATGGCCAGCTTCCAGCAAGGCCACACGGATCACAGCATCCACACATTGACTGCTTGGCCACCACCTCCTTTAAAAGCATGCTACTTTTGTTTAACTTGAATGTAGTTGCATGTTTTCTAGTTTCCTGGACCTTGATCCAATCCATATCCTCTTTGTTCCCTTTACTCCCAGTCATTTCCTGCACACATACTAAAGCAGCCTTTCATATCCATGATGGCACTGGTGCACTCTGTTCCAATCCTGCTTCAGAGCTCCTCCCTTCACAGACCTCCTCTCACAGGAACACAACACACATTCACTTCATGGTGATCTTGAGGCAAGCAAAATTTTAATATTGAAGTTAAGATCTGTAATTCTGGCAGGAATGAGTTATGAGAGGTATGATTGATCTTAAGGCAGCACAACAGCAGAGTCATGTAGTGCTAGTGTTATGAGAGGTGGTAATGGTGCACTACAAACCAGTATTATGACATAAATGGCATTAAGATGGATTATTTCAGAATATTCCAGAGGTGTATGAAACAAATGTATGTTAATGAATTACCTTTAATTCCCAAAATGTTATATCAGATACTACAACCCTCCTTGACATTTGTTCACAACAGTTTCTCACTCTGATCTGTAATACTGGTAAGCTCACGGTCAGTTAGACAGACACAATCTTAAAGAGAGCGAGAGGGAGAGCAAGATCCATCTGTGCTCCCCTGGAAACCTCAGTCACCACATGTTCTTTGTAACTGTAATACCACCTCCCATATTGTAAAAATGTATTGCAAAGGATCACGGCAATGCCATTCACATCAGGCATTGTTTTGCACAATCTGACCTTACCTATACTGATATAAATTGAGTACAAAAGAATCTGATGGTGGTGGTTCAGTGATATAAGGATTTTAATTTCAACAAGGGAGATATAGACTGCCTCTATGGTTAGTAATAATGGTGGGATGAATACAAGTAGAGTTCAGTCTTGAAGTTGAAACTCAAACAGGAGACAGGAAGAAACTTGTTTAACTGGTTCTCAAACAGGATGGCAGATAACTGGAGTATTCCATCATATTACTCATAGATTCAACACTTGCCTTTCAGGAGAGGAATGATACGTGAAGACAAAAGGACTGCCACTTTTAGGCTTCTTCCACTAACCATTATAATCTTGGTCTTAATTTCTTACATAACAACTGACAAGACTGCAGACAAAGGTTGGCTTGGGGGACAGACTGACACTTCCAGGGTGACACAGATGGGTCCTCCCAAACACTGACTCACAACAGTTACTGTAGCACCAACATGTCACACAGACACACATGCTCTCCCTGGCAGGGCTCAGGAGGGTACACATTAAAAGTATGTCTGGATATATACATATATGTATATTGAAGATTAGCTTCCATATTATGAAACTTTATAGAATTCTGAGTTTTTTTTAAATATTGTACAGTACATAAATCATTACATCTTATATAATTTTGAGAATATTCTAAATTTGGTACAGTGTATAAATTAATATAGTCTTGCCTATTCCTTTTACATGTGGGTTTAATTGACATTGATACAAGAAGATTTTTTATGTAAAAGCAAAATATAAATTTAAATGTTTAACTTAAAATGTATGTAATTAAAATAAATCTGACACAAAATAGATAATATACTCTACATAATTTACTTACACAACCACTATTACATTACACAATCTTTGCAGGTCAACCAAAGACATTTGTTTGCACAACTACGAGAAATTTTAAAGTTTCATCCTGGCAAGAATAATGGTGAGAGGTGTTGAGGCACAGGCAGCGTGTCTATCCTGTCTCTTCGTCGTCCCCGTTGATGATGTGCTTGAAGGTGAGCGGCGCAAAGGCGTATCCCTCACCCTTATAGAACTTGGACTGGAACTCCACCCTGAGGCAAAACACACCAGCATTAATACACTACAGCACACTTCAGCAGGTCATATGGAGGGAAAAAAGGTAAATCAGTATTGCCATGTGGAGTAAAAACTATATCATTAGGTCATATCAAGGAAAAGGATACATCAGTTGGTCATATGGAGTTAAAAATACATCATTAAGCTATGTGGAATAAAAACAAAGTGGTGTGCAGTTAAAAAATTAATGTCAAGTTAAAGAAAATACTTGATACTAATTTCTAAGCTACAAGTAAAATAATTTGATGCTCTGCCCCATATTCATATAAGGATATTTTTTAAGAGAGAAAATTACAGTAATTTCTCAAATTGGGATTTACTTGTGTCATCTTAAATTTAGCAAGCACTTCATTTTAAGAATTCTCCCTTCAGTACAGAGCCACTGCCTCATAACTCTTCACCTCCGTTCAAAATATTTTCCTAAGCACTTTTATTCCACCTCATCATCTTTGCTTTACAGTTAAGTCTCTTCATTCAATTTCTGATCTCTTAACACCTCTAGTATGACACTTCACTGTCACTCTGTAGCCACACTCCATACACACTTTTTTTTCACCAAGACACGGTAACTTCCCCAGACAAAACACACTTGTCTCACACTACAAACTGCATATCCGACTACAATACTCTCGAAAAGCTGCCATTCTTCCATGTTCCCTTGCTCTTTCACTGCATTTCAGTTGCCCTTCACCTCTGGCACTCTATCCCTTATCTATCTATCTTATCTCATTCACTTCCTTTTAAAACTTTCCTGTGATACCCAAGTTCTATAGTCCTCACCCATCTTGTACCAACTCTCACCACTTTCTGTATTAGGTAGTGGTTACACATACTTCCACTCTTCTTTATTAAAAATCTAACATCTGATAATCTTTCTATAAGTTTTCTGGTGGTTAGACAAACTTCCACTCTTCTTTCTTAAAAATGTACTATCTGACAATCTTTCTATAAGCTTACTAGACACAACCACGTAATCAGCAACCCTTCCATGCTGCTATCTTGCCGAACTGTACTTAAATATTATCCTACAGTATTTTTTTTCCATTACCATTTCTTGTTCAATACAAAATCCTAATACCCTTCCATTGTTTCCATTTCTTCCAGGCACACCATGTGTACCAACTCTATTTATTACATTCCCATCACTAGCATACGTCTCTCTTAATTTCATAAGGTATTAGCACTGTATTTTTTATTACATGATTTATCACTCAATGTCAATGGTTTAAGATTGGAGTAGGTGCAGGGTAGGGTCTCATTATGAAAGGGCAGTGGTTGGGCCTCGATGTGGAAGTACATGGCCAAGAGTGGTCTATGACACTATTCCATTCCATTAGCTGACGAGGCTGCAGGGTTAAGAGTGTAAATGGTGTGTGCTGCTTTGTCTGAGCCACCTCGTTTGAGATTGTAGGCCTGGTATATAGATAAGTAAATCACTCAATAGATTTCCACTATCTCTGATGACTATTTCTCACTAAGCATGTACACTTTATTTCAGCCACTAGACCAAAAGTTCAAGTCATGTCAAGAGGAGAGAGGCAGGAAAAGTGAGTGGCATAAGGTGAGTGTTCCTGAAGGAGAGTTGTTGGAGCCTTACCAGTGGAGACGCAGGGTGTGAAGGAAGGCAGACAGTCCCTCCATCAGCACCAGGATGCTCACAGTGAGGACCGCCCAGAAGGAGAAAATAACGTACAGCATCACACAACCAACTGTGGACCCCTGCAAGATGTACACACGTTAGTTAACCTGTCAAGGTAGAGCTAAGTTTTCTGTGGTGGTGGTGATGGCATTTTGTTTTAAAATGGCATTTTTGAGATTAGAAGGAAGAAAGGCATGGAGATGTACTTATCTTCTGAGTGAAAGGAAAATAGGAATGGAGGTTTTGTCATGTAATTTATTCTCTCTCTCTCTCTCTCTCTCTCTCTCTCTCTCTCTCTCTCTCTCTCTCTCTCTCTCCAGCCCACAGACCCACAGTATGTCCCCCCACAGTATGTATACAAACCCACAGACACTCACTACAGCCTCTCACATATCCCATCCTCTCACTGTCACCATTCTCTCAATCCTTTCCCATTCTCTTACTGTTACCCCTCTTCTCTGTCTCTCCTCAGCCTCTCACTGCTACACTCAAAAGATTTTTTGTCTCTCTCACCACCAGCAGAACTAAACAATCTACAGTTACACTCTGCCTCCCTCACCTACTGCAGAAGCAAACTCAATCTCTCTCCACCACAGCCTTCCACATATAAACATGCACAATCTCCTCCCACCCTGTCACTGTTACCCTCCTTCCCTCAGCCTCCCTCACCTGCTGCAGACCAATCTTCATCACCATGTTCCACAGCACCTCTGACAGCTGCCCGTGCGCCAAGGACAGCGCCCACAGTCGGAGGTAGGAGGCTGTATGGGAGACGCAGCCCAGCACAAACTCGATGGTGTGAATGGCTTGCTCAATGAACACCTCACTGAACTCAAACTCCTCCTCATGGACTGGCACTGATGTTCCTGCTCCCTGAAAGCATGAAAGTGTGTTAGGGATGCTGGACTGCAAGGATTCAAGAGTGTTTAAAGATGCCAACTGACTACTTGCTGGCCCATCACACTTATACATTGTGGTTTTATGTGTAGTTTGCAGGTGTTTGTATCTTCCTTCTACATTTAAAGTTCACTAATTCATAGCCTGCCACTGGAGTTTAACGTACTGGTGTGTAACATCATTACTAGTTGGACAGTGGCTCAGTCAGCTTGCCTCCTGCTTAGTGTGGTGATGCTGGCCTGTCCACACTGCAGGCTTTACTTCACCTTCCTTATGTGTGCAATGCTTTTCCTGATTTGTTTATCAATGGACAAAAGAATGAAAAGACACAAACCACAATGAAAGACATAAACACAACAAAATGGGAGGAACATTAAATTCTGAGTATAGAGGAGCCAGCATCTGCACCAAGCAGGAGAGTGAGAGCCACTGTCCAATCATTGGTAGTATTATACAAGTAGCTTAGGTAAACATCCAAATTATATAATAAACACTTAAAGACATTATACTATTCTCTTTCATTCTCTTTATGTCATTAAGCAGAACATCCTTGACTGCAGTGCCTTACCTGAGTCTCCAGTAGCTGCTGAGACACTGCCTGCCGCCTCATGCGCTGGTAGTATTGGTACCGGGCAATGAAGGGCTTGGGGATCAGCAAGATGGGCACACACAGCAGTGCTATCACCAGCAGTATCAACTGCACAATGAACTGACCATTGTACATAAACGCATCACAGTCTCCAGGCGGCTGAGGGAAGGATGAGAGGGTGAGGTGACTGTGACACTCCTGGCTTGTGAAGGAAGATGACCATCCTTCTCATGCCTCGGAAACGATTATTTTCAAAACACTATTGACATGTAGTAAGAGCCACACTTGGACAGGCTAGATTTCTATGACATTCCAAAGTTGTAGTAAGATTGGCATTAACCCTTTCACTGTGCGCTGTGAGGGAGGCGGGCCTCCCCCCTCCAGGCGCTCTCTGGCAGCCCAACAGGGGCGGGCGTCTTTTAACCGCCACAGCTCAAAAATTATTCATCACAGCTAAAATACTATGGCGAATTACACGGTGGTGACGTTGCACTAAGGTCGCTTAGGAGACTCAACCACTGTTTATACAATAGATATCTAAAACTATGCATCACAGCTAATGTTCCAAACAGGCAAGTAATGTCTTTCCTGCAAACATGCAGGCACATTCAGGGATGTTGTCATGAACACTTCATCTGTTCATAATGGCAGTAGCCAACCATATTAAGGGAACAGAGTAGATATGATGCTTGAAGGGGTGTTGGCAGGATAGTATTGCCAACTGCAAAATTTACAACCATTTGGTCAAAAAACAAGTCAGGTTATAGGTAAGCTATGCAAAAATGTCACTATATTGAACAAGAACATCTATCAGTTATTTGTTCACTGATATTCCCTGGTAAGCTGATGTGATTTTCCATCAAATTAGTGGAAAACCCATGGAGTTGGTGAGAAGTGGCTCATAAAATGTTGCTGGAGCACGCTCATAGGTGGGAAATTTAAAGGCGATGAGAAGTCTCAGCGAGCGTTTAGCACCACCACCAAGTGACGCTGCTGCTCGCTGCGAGAATTTAGCAATGAAAGGGTTAAGGAAGTGATGAATTTTTATAAACAGTGTTAGTTTGTATTAAGAATAATTCCTGAAAGAGTAATGCAGTTTTTATAACATTTAAGATCTGTTATATGAATGATGCTTGAAAAGCAACACCATTACAACAAAACTCATTTTTCCTCTCCTATCTCCTCCCACTCTCTACTCACCTCACCTTTCTTCTCCCATTTCCTTCACCTTCACCTAATCTCCCATTCCACACACACTTCATCATCTCCTCTCCTGTTCTCTCCAGTTAGTTTTGACCACAAAGGTTTACAATATATTAAAGAAACATAACTGCAGTCCATAAAGTAAACATACAAGCCACCAATCAAAACAATCTTAAACCATATCCCAAAAATTCAAACAATGCTTATATTCCCAGCATTTCTTTACCCAGATAACCATGAAAAATTTAGACACAAATTATGTCCTCATGAATTAAAATTGTATTATAAGTTAGCTTAAGTGCACCTATAGGAATGAAAACTTATGATATACCATGCAATAATTAACCCTTTTACTACTAATTGGCACATCCTTCCTAGACACTAACCACTCTAAAACATTTTTCTTGTTCTGCAGCTATCTCCAAACATTATACTGGCTAGAAATTGCAAAATCTATTATTTTCTTCCCTTCTTTCTTGTACATGATTAAGAAAGACTTCATGCATTGTTCTTAGTGCTGTGAATTGTTGCTTATTGCAGTAAAAGGGTTAAACTGTCAATACTCTTTAATAAATATTTCAAATGCTGCTAATTCCCATAAGATTCAAAATAAAAAATATCCACACTCATGTCATCTTTTCTGAGTAGCACTGTATTGCCTGCCACTCCCTACACTCAACTAATCTTTCTTCTATTGTCTCCACACTCATCTCATCTTTCCTCTTCTATTCCCTCTACACACTCACCTTATCTTTTCTCCCGTATCTCCCATTCCAGACACGCACACACACACCTCACCACATCTCTTCTCTCCCATTCTCCCCCACACTCACCTCGTCTTTCTTGAGCAGCACCATGTTGATGAAGTAGATGAGGACAGACGGGGCACAATCAGAGTTGTGCTGCGCGTCAAACTCCTCACCACAGCCAAAGGACACCCACTTGAAGAACACCATGAAGCACAGGTACCCAAACAGGCTCACCAGGAAGACCATTTGGGGGATGAACTCACACACAATGTTCCAATAACGCCGGAAGAACCTGAGGAGAGGAACAACGTGAATCAAACCACAACAAATCTTTGTGGCCTTTGATTTCACTACACTTTCACTACACTTTCTCCACGTGTGAGATTTCAAACTGCAACAAATCTTTAGTATACCTCGCTAGACTTAAGATTTCACTTTTTAATTATGTTAGGTGAATATATACACATGATTTCAAAATACAACAAGTCTTTAGTGCCCTGATAGACTGAGATTTTACTACAATACACTACTATTACAATTTCTTATCATGTCAGGAGAATCTTTACACGAGATTCCACACTGCAACAAGTCTTTTAGGGCCTCACCAAACTAAAATCTTACTACTCTACTCTATCATTACACTTCCTCTTCTTTAAGGCCTTGCTGGGCTAAGATTCCACTGCACTACACTGCCATTACACTTCTTAACTATGCTATGTGAGATTCCAAACTACAGCAAGGGCCTTACTAGACTGTTTGATTCCACTACACAACACTACATTATCACTACATCTAGGATCATATTCATAAACATTTCTCATGTCTTACATTTAACAGGCTGCAGTAGTGGCTATTGGGGTTTTGATGATAAAAGTGATAGTTTAACTAGTTTCTGCATCATCTGAGGGAAAAACATGCAAAAAATCTGACTACATCATCTCTGTTGGCTTTGAAGATATTCTTGATGAGGGAATAGTGTTTAAGAATACAAGGCTTACTCCTGCCACTTCTCTCCCTGCATGCTCTAATCCTCTCATTCTCCTCACATTCCTTTCTCCCACATAATCCAACATTCTGTCCTCCCATTCCTCTACGGGGTGTCCCAATGCATCTACCACATTTCCCTACAATACCTCCTTCAAAACACTATTAGAGACAATGAAAAATTTATACCAGGTCATTATATATTTAACTATGAAAAGCTCTGGGCAATGATCAAAGCCCTGCCTAATTTATTGACTTATAGCATCATAAACTGGCTCTTTAAAGCAATCACACATTATATTCCTTATGACAGGAAACTGCAGCTCTTGAATTTTACATTCCTTTGAAAGATACAGGTTAAGAAAGGATTTGATAAATGTTTTTAAGTGGTACAGGCAATATAGCAAAATTTTCAGGGTCAGTAATCACAATAGGACAAGAAATAATCGGTTCAAGCTTGATAAAGTTAGATTTAAAAAAAAAAGAGAGCTTGATAAAGTTAGATTTAAAAAAAAGAGAGAGGAAGGAACTGTTTCTCAAATAGAGTGATAGAATGCAATAGATTCAGTAATCAGGTTGTTAGTGCCAAGTCATTAGAGAGCTTTAAAAAATTATACAAATTTATGGATGAGGTTTATAGGTGGAAACAGATAGGCATTTTCCATACAGGGACTGCCACAGGTAGGTAGGCATGATGGCTTCTTGTAGCTTCCCTTATTTTCTTACGTTCTTATACAGACACTAGCAAGATTACTGCAGTAAGTGTGTTGCATGGTGACCTGCAATCACTCAGGCTGGGCACAAAAGTTAAGCAAGCTGTTTACTAGACTTACCAGACTCTCCTTCCATCATGTCCTTGACACTAAGCGTGAAAATAATGCACATGTGTTATTTTATACATTTGTCATGTGAAGGATTACGTGAGATACTGAATAAGTCACGTTATTTCACTTTCTTCCTAGTGAAATTCTGACTGAGAGCAAATCTAAAACTTAAATCTATCCTCAAAATAAAACTGAACAGACTAATGGCAAGCAAAAAAAAGAATGCTAGAACAAAAACACACATTGCAAGAAGTAAAGAGGTAATGAAAGGAAGTAGAATAAAAGAAAAGAAGAAAAATTATAAAATATGCCAAGAAAACAGAAGAAGATATAAGATACATACATACATATACCAAGGCTGTCTCCTCCAAAAAAAAAAAAGGGTTGTCAAGATAAATGCTTGTAAAATTAGTGGGGATAATAAAAGAGATGTAGGAGAAACATAACTGAATAAAAGGAAAAGATAGAAAGTGAAACATAAAAAAGCAGAGGAAAGATTACTCAATATAATAAAATGGAAGAATACTGAAGCATCAGAAGTCATAAAAAAGACAAAACATTCTCAAGAAATGTGAATACTGGAACAATAAATAGAGAATACTGACAACAGGAAAAGTAAAGGATAACAAAAAATAAAAGTAAAACAATAAAAACAAAACAAAAATTACAAAAAAATAAATAAATAAAATAACAAAGAAAAATAAGAAAAAAATGAACAGGAAAAACTAAAATTAAGAGCAAAATGGAAATAGAAAAGAAGCAACACAAAACAAGAAAGAGACTGGAAAAATAAGGCAAAACAGAAACAGAAGAGACAAAGTTTTAAAAAAATGTAAAAAGAAAAAAAAAGGGAAGAGGTAACAAAAAAAATGACAAAAATAAGACAATGTAAAAAACAATGAGACAAGAAAAAAGGAAAAGAAAGCAGCAGAAATGCAACCAAAATAAAATAAATAGATAAAGTAAAAAAAAAAAAAAGAAGAAAAGAGAAAAAAAAAGGAAGAGAGGAGAGATGCACACACAAGAGGAAGAAGAAAAAGAGAAAAAACACAACCTTTTACTTACAGATGGTTGGCGAGGGAAACCATGATACCGAAGATCATGTGAAAAACACCAATGATGATGGAAATTTTCATCTTGTAGGAATTCTGGAAGGCAATCTTGTTCACCGCAATCTGGGGACGGATTGTGGGGGTCAGTGGCATTCAGACAAAGGGTGAGAAGAGGAAATAAGAGAAAACAGGAAGAAACAGATGCAATATTGACATTTGGATAAGGGAGATGAGGAGGAAACAAGAGGCAATATTAAAAGACCTGTGATAAGAGGAGTAAATGGGATAATATTCGGATATGTGACAATAAGAAAATAAGAAAGAAGTAATTTGGAGACCAGTAATGAAAGGAGGAAACAGGAAGCAACATTCAAAGACCTATAATAAGAGGAGTAAATGGGATAATATTGAAAGATCTGTAATAAGAGAAGGAAACAAGAGTAATTCATATTCAAAGACCTGTGATGAGAATAGGACAGAAAGTCAATAATATTCTGAGATCAGAGATGGGAAGGAGAAACAAGATTGAGGAGACGTGGGAGAAAATCAATAAGGCACAATATTTCCTAATCTTCATAATACCCTCACAAAATTAGAGGAAGAACAAGGGTAGGAAAAATATCATGAAAATAAAGAAGGGATAAACCACAAAAACAAAGCAACAAAACAAGGGCATTTATCAAAAACAAAACGACAAGAAAAGAGGGAAAAGAGAGTTGGAGAATTACGAAAGAAAAATAAAGAGTAGAAAAAACGCACTTATAACTCACTTTAAAAACCAGAATGAAGCAAACTCGACCAGGCAAAGCACCACCATACGTTTCAAACACACATCATTCACACCCTTACCCCCGACAGCCCTTGTGGAAAGGGACAGTCTCATGGAACCCCCAAAATTCTACTCAGTCCTTTTACTCATTCACTGCTGTTTGGTGCATCTGCTCTTGATCACTAACCCTTCTTGAACATGTCTTCTCATTCCTGATATGGCTAGAACTGTTTAGAAATTGCAAAATCTATTCTTTTCATGCCTTTTTTCTTCTAGTTGTTGATAAAGATTCCATACATTGCTTTTAGTGGTGTGAAGTGTTCCATACTGCACTAAAAAGGTTAAGAAGACAAACAGGTAAACAGCCCACCAGCCTACCTGCCATATCGGGTCAAAGCCAACAGGATAGGGTTTGCCAGAGTACAAGTCGCGGTAGTAGGGGTCCAGAGTCAGCTCCCCCCAGGCCTGCAAGTTTGCCTCCGTAGCGTTGGCGTTGTCTCCAATGTGCCATGATGACCCAAAGATATTGAAGGACTTGGAGAAGATGTCGTTGTAGATAATTCCAGTGTAGATGGAGAAGAGACTCATCAGCAGCAGGATGTAACGTCCACTGAAGAAGATGTTCCAGATCTGATGGAAATGAAAGAAAGGATAAATTATTGAGCCAAAAAGATATTCCAGGTCCTCAATAAAATAAATTAATTAATTAATTAAATAAATAGATAAATAAATAAATAAATAATAAAATAGGCCACCAAAGAAGACTGTTCAAGATATGAGGAAAAAAAGGTAAATTATTGTCATAGGTCTATATCCTGAAACACCTAGCTCATTTGCTCTCTCTCTCTCTCTCTCTCTCTCTCTCTCTCTCTCTCTCTCTCTCTCTCTCTCTCTCTCTCTCTCTCTCTCTCTCTCTCTCTCTCACCATGACTGAAGGCCAGGTTCTAAAGTGTAGAAATTTTGTTGATCTGTCACTAGAACCATAAAAACACCTCTAAAAAGGATACATTATTGAGTTATAGCCCCATATTCTAAAACATTTTGCTCTTTCTCTCACCATGACTATTTTTCAAGGCTACAGAAGTGATTAGATGGGTTCTCAAGAGCGTTTCTGCTGTTAATAATGTAGAAATCTTGTTGACTTGTCAGTAAAAGTGTAAACACATCCCCCCAAAAAATGTAAGCTACTGAGTCACAAGCAAGTATTCCAAAACGCTTTTCTTGCTCACCACTATCTTCAAAAGCAACAGAGATGATCAGCCAGGTCCTCAAGAGTGTTTCTGCTCTCATTAATCTGTCACTAGAAAAATAAAAACATTCCTGAAAACCTTTATGATTTCAACAAGACCCTTTTGAATGTAATACAGGTGCAGCGCAGAGGTGTTTCAGAATTATGGTTCGTACTGCCACAATCAGAGGTTACAAGCATGACACACTCCTGCACCACAGTTGATGAACCTCAGTATATGGAGCAGAGTGGCCCATTTCTTTCACTGCAATCAGGCACCTTGCTTTCTCTTCACTTTTATTTCCTTTCCTGTTGAAGCCTAAGTACAGCCTCACTAGCACCCTAAAGAGCCAGAAAACCTGATGTCAGTGGATGGATGGCAAAGATAAACAGTAAGTGTGGATGAGTGAATGGAGGTATTAGAGAAGACCAGTAGGAAGATTGAAGAAGACTTGGAGATGGTGTATGGAGGAAGACAAAAAGGATGAATACCAGGAAAGATTATCTACAACTAGAAGTGGAAGAGACTCATAAACCTTGCCCTCCACATCAGAGAAGATGAGGATATTAACCATTAAAGGATGGATGACAGATTTTCCTGATTGCACAATAAAGGGCAGGTGACAGATTTTTCTGGTTTGCCTCTTTCTGCTCTCATTCTGAAGTTTGAGCAGTGATTTTGGGTCAGCATCACTCCCAAGCCTTCGCACAACTGTTACACTTTCACTCAGGCTCACATTCTGAAACACTTTGCTCTCTCAACAAGACTATTTTTAAGTGCCACAGAGAGGAGGAGTCAGATTCTCAAGTGTGTTTTTCTTGTTAGTAATTTAGAAATCTTATTAATCTATCACTAGAACCTTGAAAACATCCTTAAGAACCTTTGTAACTTCAACTAGATTCTTTGGAAAGTAGTGGAGGTGCAATGCATAAGTGTTTCAGAATACGGACCTCAGTGTTTCATCATGATTGTTGTGATGGTAAAACGACTTTTATTTTTTTTCATTCAATTCTGAGCCAGACTTCATGACCAGTATCCTCAACTTCTCATAAGGCTGCTCCACACAGATATGGTGACTGGTGAAAATGTGATGAATAAGGGATATCAGTGAGGAGTGTGGGGAGGAATAACCATTTGCCATTTAAATACTAGGCAGCATTCCAAACACAAGTCTGCCAAGGGAAGAAAGTTACTCTACGCCACCACAGGAAAATCAAGTGACCTTAAGACTTTGGGTTTGTGACAAATTAAAAAGGAAGGGTAGATAAAAGAAGTGCTCTTGAACTTAAAGCAACCAACTCAGTCAGGCTTGTGAATGTTAAACGATGGGAATAATGAACAAATGAAAGAATGTTAGAAGTTACAATACAGCCACAAGAATGTATACAAGTGCAGTGGTTCCTTATGCTATTCACTGGTGATACCATACACATTCAGCACCTGGGAGGCATCTGACACTCACCTCACCACTCATCTTGGAGGCAATGAGTTGTCTCTCCCGCAGCACCATCCAGCCCGAGAACAGCAGCATGATCATGGCGTGGCCAGCATCACCAAACATGACAGCAAACAGGAATGGGAAGGTGGTGGTGGTGTACAGGGCTGTGGAAAAGAGAGGTAAATTAGTCACCATATTTTAAGATGAAGGACTTAGAGAGTTGGAGGCTCTTCTCCTGAGGACATGAGAACACTGCTTGAGGAATGCTGCGAGAGAACACATTACATACAGATAGATAGATTGGAACCCAAGAAAATAAGGGAAGCTGCAAGAAGCCACCAAGTCTACACGTGGCAATCCCTGTATGAAATGTACCTACCTATCTCCACCCTCATCCACAATTTGTCTAATCTTCTTTTAAAGTCCCTAATGATACCATAATAACAACCTGATTACTGAGCCAATCCCATTTATCTACCACTCTATTTCAGAACCCATTCCTCCCTATCTCAAATCTAACTTTATCAAGCTTGCACCCATAATTTTTTGTCCTAGCCTAATCACCTGTACCCATTATTTTTGTCCTATCCTGATTACCTGAACCATTATTTCTTACTCTACTCTGACTACTGAGCCTGAGAATCCTGCATGGTGACCTACCCGGGTTCACTTCGCGGTAGGTGGCAATGCCGTATGAGTCAATCAGGTTCTGGAAGCCAATGGTGAACTTGTTGGTGCGGTGGAAGGTCGGCGGCATCATGTGAGTGTGCATCTGGTTAATGATCGGCTCCACTGAGCTGCCAGCACGCTCCTGTGGGACAACAGTGGGGATCAGCACCATGTGTGTTAGTGTTGTCTGCTGCCACTGTCTCTGGCTTAGTGCTATTCAGTGGCTGGTTGCTGTCAACATTTTAGTTGCTGGGAGTGTTTTGTTGTGATTTTATTAAGTGGTAGTGTTTTATTGTGATTTAATTAACCCATACAGGGCTTGGTACATATATATACGTACCTCTTTGAGAAGTGTTTATATATATATATATATATATATATATATATATATATATATATATATATATATATATATATATATATATATATATATATATATATATATATATATATATATGAGGGACACTGGCCAAGGGCAACAAAAATCCAATAAAAAAAAAAAAGCCCACTGAGATGCCAGTCTCAGAAAAGGGTCCAAAGTAGTCAAAAATTGAAGGATAAGTGTCTTGAAACTTCTCTCATGAAGGAATTCAAGTCATAGGAAGGTGAAAATACAGAAGCAGGCAGGGAGTTCCAGAGTTTACCAGAGAAAGGGATGAATGACTGAGAATACTAGTTAACTCTTGCATTAGAGAGGTGGACAGAATAGGGGTGAGAGAAAGAAGAAAGTCTTGTGCAGCGAGGCCACAGGAGGAGGAGAGGCATGCAGTTAGCAAGATCAGAAGAGCAGTTAGCATGAAAATAGAGGTAGAAGACAGCTAGATATGCAACACTGCAGCAATGAGAGAGAGGCTGAAGACAGTCAGTTAGAGGAGAGGAGTTGATGAGATGAAAAGCTTTTGATTCCACCCCGTCTAGAAAAGCAGTATGAGTGGAATCCCCCCCAGACATGTGAAGCATACTCCATACATGGACAGATAAGGCCATAGTACAGAGTTAGCAGCTGGGACAACAGCTGTTCTATTGTGATTTTATTAAGTGGTACTGTTTTTCATCATACTTTTATTCATTGGTAGTACTGTGTCATGATTTTATAGAGTGGCCATGTTTTTTTTTTTCATGCTTTTATTCAATGGCAGTGCTTTCTGCCAACATTTCACTAAGTAGCAGTGTTTTCTGATACAATAATACTAAATAGCAACATTTTCTGCCAAAATTTCACTAAGTGGTAGTGTTTCATGTAACTCATGTAAGAAAGGCTGTGAAGTCCATTTCACTACACTTCTCTCTTTCCTGCATGGCTTTATTTCACCTTAACCCACAGACCCCATCCCTAGTGTACCCACTCCTACCTCACCCAGCCACCCTCTCCCTGCTTCACCCAATCATCTCTCCCTGCCTCACCCACCCACCACCTCCATCTCAGCCAAACACCTCCTCCACTTCAGCAAGCCACCTTCACATCACCTCACCCAACCATCCTAACCTGACCTAACTAACCTACTACCTCCACCTCACCCACCGTTCCTTTGCGCAGGGCAGCCCGGATGGAACCCATGTCCACCGTGGGGATCCAGCACTCGGCAATGAGGCACTTATTTGTCACATCCAGGTTGAGCATGTTGAGGGTGTGGTAGATGGCCTTCATCTTCTTCACCTTGATGAACCAGGTCCTCAGGTGCTTGGCAGCAGCTGCTAGCACACGGTGGCGGTGGTCAGTAGTCTGGTTCAGCACCTGTGTCAGAATGGAATTGTAATGTAAGCTGTTGTAAATAAATATTTATCTATCTATCTATTTATCAGTTGTGGAGAATATGGATGTGAGGCAATGGTGTGGTGGAGAAGTGTTTTTTGAGCTGTTGTGGTGAGGTGTGTGTGTGTGTGTGTGTGTGTGTGTGTGTGTGTGTGTGTGTGTGTGTGTGTGTGTGTGTGTGTGTGTGTGTGTGTGTGATGGAAATGTTAGCTCTTGTCCATAAACATGTATCTAGTATCTCTCCATCTCATTATTCCATTCTCACAGTGCCTCATATCAATCAACCAATAAATAAATCAACACTATTTATTCTCTCTCTTGTCATTCCTTCCCTCTGACACCACAATCAATAAGTCAATCAATCTATCAACACTTCTTTCTTCTCTCATTATCCTTCCTTCCTTCTGCCACTGCATTCTCTATCCTCAACACCTCAAATCAATTAACCAACACTTCTTCTCTCTCCCTCTGTCACTCCTTCCTTCCAGCATACAATTCTATTCTTACAGTGCCTCTCTCCTGTGTCTCCTTCTCTCTAACACATTACTTCCTTCTCATTGTCACATGTCCCTCTTCATTCACTCACCGTGCGCAGGTCAGCCAGGCGCCCCTCCACACCCTGGCCCATCTCCTTCCTCTCCTGGGCAGACTCGGGGCATGGGTACATGGTGGTGCGGCAACCCTCACAGATCTTCTTCACCTTGGTCTTGAGCTGCTCACCTTGGAAGAAGATGATGAAGACAGTCTTGAACACCTCCTCCCCCTGTTGGAAAAGTGGTGGTTAGATGATGACGAGAGGAACGAAGGTATGATTCTGGTATTTTTGTGGTTTTGGTTTATCTTATACACCTGTCCACTCCTGCTGGGTCAGTGGTAGTTGGATGATGGAGGGACAGGCTGGGATATACAATGGGTGCCTAAAAAGATGACAAAATCCTGAGTCAGTATCAGCATCCACGTGCCATTCAACTAATTTGATCCAGTTACATGGGAAAGCAGAGTACTGATGCTATCTGATCTGGCAACTCAAGACAGATGGTGGCCTTGGGTACACTCACACATATACAGTCTTAGTATAAATTTGACTGTTGAGTAAAAATGAGATGTTCTTCAAGAGTGCATTCTTGACTTGACTTTTGCAAGTTACTGTAAACCATCCATTACTGGTGACAAAATAACACCTGTAGCTGCCTTGTGCCGAGGAAAAGAAACAGTTAAAGAAACAATTAACATTACTGGAGTTTGAGAGAACTGTATACTGGTAGGTAAAGAAGTTCAGAGATGGTGGTGAAAAATCTATCCCAGAGCATAAAACAAAGCCTGGCCAAGGAAAAGTTTAGTGAACCTTGAACAGCATGAAAAGAGAAATAGAATGTAATCTTCACCTAAAAGCAAAGAAACTGAAAGAAAAGAACCACTGAGTTCTTGGTGATGTGTTTTTTAAATTCTCATGGGGTCACAATCTGACCCTGCAATCACACAATGTTTTTGTCATCTTTTTTTGGCACTGACTTTAGTCTTAGTGTAATTTACAAGGTTTGCTTTGAAGTTTATCTGGATATACTTGATGTGTTTTAGCTTTTTTTTTTTCTATGCACAAGGGAGACAGCAAGAGTAAAAAAAAAATACATTCCTTAAAAAAAAAAAAACAATGCCTGCTGACAGTCTCATGCACCTTCCCTCCCAGCCAGCACTATCACCATGAAATTGTAAAATCTCAATATATTTAGTTACTGACCCTTCTTGTTTGATATATTAGTGAGCCCAACTTGTGTTTTTTTTTCTCTCTGTCTCTCTCCCCTTTTTAGTTTTTTAATCATAAGGGAGTGAGACTAAAGCCAAAAACACATTCAGTAAAAGGAAAAAAGGCCTAATAGTTGTGTCTCCCCTCTCACACTCACCGTGACGGGGTCCTCCAGGGGCTGCTGCACTTCAGACTGGCGGACGAACACATTGCCACGACACACACGCCACAGCATGCGCTCAAACATGGGCATGCGCTCCCGGTTGGTGACGCCACACACGAACCTGAGGCACAGCACAGGTGGTTAGTCTGCAGTGGACTCAACTGACTTTAAATATTACTGTGCTGTGTTAAATTGTGGCTTTTCTGAGGACTGTAAAGTGGCTGAGAGGACAAATAAGGTAAAGGTGATTAGCTGACACTGAATTCAACGAGCTGTAACATTACGATGCTGTATTAAATTAGGATTGAAAAGATGATAAGATAGTAAAGGTAACACTGAATTCAATAGACTTTTAACATTACCTTGCTGCTTTAAATTACAGTTTTACTGAAGACTGTGAAGTGGTTTGTGTGAGAGAGTAAGTAAAGCATGATTAGGTAATACTGAATTCAATCAACTTTTAACATTACTAGCAGACTTTTGGCATTAACAGACATCCTTGCCTCAATAACCTCCAGTAACACCTGTTATAAATACAGTGGTACCTTGATTTACCAGTTCAATTTGCTCTGTGATTGGGCTTGTAACTTAATTTTCTCATGTATCAAATCAATTTTCACTATTGAAATTCACTGAAATATCATTAATCTGTTCCAGTCCCGAAAAAGCATCCAATTTTTTTGTTACGTGTTTATGAATACAGAAAACTGTCAATATAGTGAACCTCTGTTTACCAAATTTTGGGTATAACAACCCCTTTAATTAAGGCTATTGAATATTCATTTAATTTTACAAAAGTTCATAAATTACAATATATTTCAAAATGATTGAATGCTTGCTTTTTTACGAATATCCAAGGTCTTAAAAAGAGATGAATTGTGGCTGTGTGACAGACAGCAAGTGACCTTGACAATGGTCGATGATGCTCGCTCTCTCTCTCTTTCTCTCTCTCTCTCTGTGTGTGTGTGTGTGTGTGTGTGTGTGTGTGTGTGTGTGTGTGTGTGTTAACTTATCTGAGAGAGAGAGAGAGAGAGAGAGAGAGAGAGAGAGAGAGAGAGAGAGAGAGAGAGAGAGAGAGAGAGAGAGAGAGAGAGAGAGAGAGAGAGAGAGAGTGCTGCACCACCAGCCACTGTCAAGGTCACCCACCAGCCATCACACAACCACAATTCATATCTCTCTCTCTCTCTCTCTCTCTCTCTCTCTCTCTCTCTCTCTCTCTCTCTCTCTCTCTCTCTCTCTCTCTCTCCATATATGTTTGTTATATCAAGTGTTTACTGTAAGAAACTATATTTATGAATAGCAAATGTTGTATAAAATCACATGAAGTGAACGGGCAAGACGAGGAATGCTGGGCAATTGTTGTGGTGCTTGCTTTGCCAAGTGCCAACTAGCAGATGAGTATCTGAAGCTCACTCGTTATCTCAGATTTTGGCTTGCAACTCAAAACAAGAAATTATCCAAGTGACAGCTCATATCTCAAAAAATTTGTAAGTTGGGGAACTCATAAGTCAAGGTACCACTATACTCAAAATAGACACCAAAACATTCAAGAATAGAGGCTAAGAATATTTTGATATGGACAAAACTGGTCATAAAATCTCAAACATTTGCTGCCTTTTCTTTTAATGTAAGAGGGTTTCTGGCCAAGGATAACAAATGGGAAGAAAAAAAAGTCCACTGAGATGCCAGTCCCTTACAGAAAGAGATAAAATGATTATTCAGAACTGAAAGACACAAAGAATGCACAACAAATTTATAAATCTTTCTTTCTTGAGAAAAAAACACAAAAGAGCATCTCAAACACCAGCAAATATAGTGCTCATGGTCAGTAGTCAAGTAACACACAGCACTCACATTGTGTATGGTGCTTTCCACAATATTTAGTCCTCTGATCTCCTGACAGTCCTCATACAACACCTGACAACTGATGGATTCTTAACAGATCCAGGGAAGCACAAAACACACACATGAAATTCTTGACAGATCACAACACTTCAGATCCGGGGAGGCACTAAACACACAGAAGTAAATATGGTATTTTACTTGACTTCTCACCACTGCACTCCTCACCCTACACTTCTTACACCACTTCAGTCCCACTGACAGAATAATGCAGGGAAATTATTACTTGATCTTACTCGTTATTTACAGACACAACTTCAATCAAGGTACAAGAATTCCAATACACATCACAGCAAGGTGAGGGTGATACCTGGCATTACCACACAACCCATCCCTATTGCCCTAACCTTGGGGAAAGTTCCTGGTCTGTTGTGTGGTTGTGCCAGATATCACCCTCCCCTTCTCCTTGCCATTACATGGATCAAAGTTCTTGGAGCCAACTGTACACAAAGGGTGGACTTACCCAAGCTGCACAGGTCCTTTCCCCTCCTCGGCAGGCAGCAGGTTCTGGGTGATGCTGCTGTTGGGCTCTGAGTCCCTCTGTTCAATAGTGAGGGAAGTTTGTGCCTCCTGCTGGTACAGAAGCCACCACACCACCACAAGGGGACCACCACACCACCACAGGGGGGTCACACACCACAATTTGGGACATCACAACATTTAACATTTACGGTGAATGAGTGACACGTTTGGAACATTGCAAAGAGGCGGACGTGTTTAGACATTTAAGGATTTAACATTTATATATGTACACAGGGAACATTAGTACATTTATGTACGAGTATGTGCATGAGGAAGGTACAACATTGTATCATTATGAACGACAGCAAGAAGAGGAGCCTTGGTAAACCCAGAGGGTATTAGTGGTGTTTTCCAAACATGAGGAGCATGACATTGGGCAGCAGCAGCCACAGCCGCAGGTGTGTGTTCCATCCCAGGGTGTGTGTGTGTGTGTATATGTGTGTGTGTGTGTGTGTGTGTGTGTGTTAGGCCCCAGGCATGGGGGTGATGAGGGAGGCGCAGATCCAGCAGGGAGGCAGGAAGGAAAGGAGAGAAAGAAGGGAGGGAAGGAAAGGGAGAAAGAGGAGAGAAAAAAAAAAAAAAGAGCACCATTAGTGATGTTTCCCAGCCACTTACTGTGCAGCACAGCAGTTAGATCAGGACTGTCCTGGAAGATATTAAGCTTGAGCCTGGCGGCCCCAGATCTTCCGTCACCGCCATCACCGGGCACGAGGCAACACCTCCTCCCATTCCACCACAACAACCCAAAGGAACGGAGGATGCACATTCACACTCCGCCAACCATCATCATCCATCAGGCTGGATGCCAAAAGTATTTAATTTAAGATAATCTGAGTCTGCTCCTATCACAGGCACACCGCCAACCTTGCTCTGTACAGGAATGCATAGCTGGTGAGGCTGCAGGGGATGCCTTAATATTAAGCTGCATGGCCACAACAAAAATCAATGGATAAAAGATGCAAGAAAAATGTACAGGATTGTGCATACCCACCCCTTTACTGACTGGAGAGTCATCACACACAGACCACCCTCCTCCCAACTACATGGCAAGAGAACACTCACATCCTCAGTGCTCACTCAGCAAGCAGTGTAAAAGCACTTCCTCTTGCCATCTTAGCCACCTCTGGCAGTCCACAACTCTACTTCCAGCCATCACCATAACATGTTAAAAGTTTACAACTCAGCAGGACAAAGGAGTCTATGCTCTGTGAAATTCAGCCCATCAACCTCACAAGCAAGACTGCATATAACCTAAACGTGCAGTTGCTGATCTCCCTCCTGGCATTCTTTCCTCTCCTTCACAGAAAGACAAAAGAGACATCTTCTTCTGTCCATCACTTCTGGCTGAAAGGCTGGGAGTGGTGCCTGAATGGCCCTGAATGCTGAGTGCTTCCCAGCGTGGCAGTGTGCTGATGTGGCCCTATGTGTGGTGACTCCCTCCCAACACTAGGTGATGGGAGCACATCAGGAGTCCACACATTCTCTCACATGTGTATATTTTTCTTGCATTTTTTTATGTAGATTTGTTTTGTGGCCTCTGTACTTTTTTGTACCCTGGTCTCTGTAAACACTACCTGATGCTCTCATGGAGAGTATGTACATACCCATGTTAGCATGGCACAGTTTACTATGTAATGTTTCATTTTAGGGAGGAACATGAGCAAAAAATTATAAAATCCCTGTATAACTAGCTACTCAAATGAAATGATGCATCAAGCACCACGATAAGTTACCACTTGGGTTGCCTCCCTCACAATAAGGGAGGTCACATTCTAATGACACAAGTGATATGATCATAACTGGAACTCACCAGAAGTAACATCTAAATAAGAGGAACTCACCAGAAGTAACATCTAAATAAGAGAAAGTTCACTTTTCAACAAAGACAGTCCTATGACTAAAAAAATCTTGCCTGTAACTGCATATTTGGTTGTCAATAAAATAAAATCAACACATCAAAAAACACTGAGTATCATCTTAAAATAACAGAATGAAAGCCTAATGCCTCCAATCCATCTAAAAATTATAAATAAGTAAATTATTAAAATACATGAACGAAATCAAATATCCATGCAAATAACTACAACTTTGATCTGCATGCTGATAACACATGCACTAACCCTCCACCACCACCACCACCACCACCACCACCATCAGCAAAACAGAAACCAATCTTCATCCAAAATTTCAATCAACCACCACCACCACCACCACCAAAACAGATCAGTCTTCAAACCAGCACCACCACCACCATCACCAAGCACAAGACATAAATCAAGGTCCTCTCCCAAATCACCATTCTCATCAAACCAGGGAAACCAAAACAGTCAAGTGAGGCAAGATGAGGTGCTGTTATGCAGGAGACAGGGAGGTGAAGGTCACTGCCTCAGCCTGTCAATAGGTGAGTCAGCGGTGTAAGGGGGGGTGGTAGCCTTGGTGCTCATCAAGGCTAAGTCAGTGCTTACCTTTACTACAGGGTCAGTGGCAGGCAGGTAGGTACTATCAACGGCCTCTTTGTGATGTCTTTTGGGATGTCTTTCAGGCAATAAATAGTTGAACAAACACAAAAAGCACAAGTCTTTTGGGATGTCTTTTAAGCAATAAACAGTTGAACAAACACAGGAAACACAAAGATGGGAAGGTGTTGTGTTCAGGTCAAGTCGAAATGCATCTCTGAGTTTATGGTGTGTCTACATTTCAAAAGCTGTGGCTGTTCATTGCCATATGAGTATGCAGCACAGAAAAGCATGAGCCACACTTCTTGCCTTTCTGTGTCACTGCAAAGCAACTCACTGGTGTGGCCTGTGGTGGTTCAAGTGTACACCAACACTACACAGGTCAATGCAAGTCAGGGGTCAATGAAATAACAGACAATGGTAACAAGGGAAAAATATTGCACACAAATCATATCACCCTTCCTCCCCATCCTCCAGTCCACACTTCCACATCTTACTGAGGATCCTGCACAAGTTTCTGCCTGCAGCCTGGGGACGCCTGCTGGATGTCAAGGTCTGTGTCACAGTCGTGGGTAAGACGTCCATTCACAACAATGACTGCTCGTACAAGTTCCTTTGCATCTTAGTTTGTAGCAAGACTGTTTCTAGCTACTAAAAATACCAGGTGCTAAATTAAACTTGTCTGGAGTTTCAGTAAGAAGTCTCACTTGATTAGTTTGTTGTTTTGCTATGAATACGTCCCTCAGGGCAAAAATTGACAGATTTATACTTGAAAGTATGAAGAACTATAGCCTCGGATGATAGCATTGCTTTGTTCTTCACTCATGTTGGCAATGTTATTACCATGGAGGTACAGTACTTAGTGGTGCTGTGGTCACCCTGCTAGGTGCTGCTGAGATACCAATCAAAGTCTGGCCATTTCTGTCACCTGAGGACACACAGACACGGTAACACTCTCACCAGACTGAGTGCCCTGTGTATTCCATCTTATTTCAAAATGTGCGGCAAATTCCGTGTGTGTGTGTGTGTGTGTGTGTGTGTGTGTGTGTGTGTGTGTGTGTGTGTGTGTGTGTGTGTGTGTGTCTATATATATATATATATATATATATATATATATATATATATATATATATATATATATATATATATATATATATATATATATATATATATATATATATATATATATATATATATATATATATATATATATAAAATTGAAAAATATTGTATAATTTTGTATCTATATGATCCAGTATCTTGTAATAAATAAGAGTTTTGGGTGGAATATGAAGACAATTAGCTGTGCATTTTCAGACAAGACTGGAACACACTGGCCCACCAGTAAGTGAGAGCACCAGCCACTGACAGTGTGACCAGCCTGCCATGTTCTTGCACAACAAAACTACTGCACCACAATGCATGGCAACAAAACCATTATAGAATTAATGAAAGTTTTCATTCTTGAATAATTTTTTGTATGTGCTCCATGGAATAGTATTTCATTCATTAGTTTAGAAACAAAAGTTTTACAGGAAAATGAAGACTAAACGGCAAGATGAAACAAGGGGAATCAGGGCCAGGACAAATACAGGAGTGTTGTGATACAGTCAGCTGTCAGAGAAGCAAAGCACAGGAGCCAAGGACAGCTTCCAGTCAAAGTGGGTCTTTCTGCTGTCATATTGTCCTCTCTGTGATGTCAGGAGTAGCTGCACTACTCGGAAACACACCATCACAGCTGACAGGCAACACAATGAAGTACAACACAAGAGCAAAGCCAAACACACACACACACACAAACACACACACACACACACACACACACACACACACACACACACACACACACACACACACACACATCAAGGAACACAGACACACAACACACATCAAGGAACACACACAAACACACATACAAAGCAGTCAACAATGAGCAGACTAAAAGCAGACGACACAAATAAAAAGAGCAACACTACAAATAAAAAGCAACACAACCCACCAAACAAACAAGCAAACCAGCAGGGAACACAGCACCATCCAAATAAACCTCAGAAGCAACAGCAGACCAAGAAATATGACTGCATACGAGACACAACAAATACCAACTACTTCTATTACTATTGGCAACATTCTCTCCCTCTCTCTCTCTCTCTGAATTACACTCATGTCACAAAGATTCAAGAAGTTCATGTCCTTAAACAAGATTGGACCTGTTTTGAGGGTAAGACCTCCATTTCACTTTCAACTCAGACAGCAGAAATTCTTAAGATCTCTTCAGGATGCCATAGCAGGTGATCATTAGCTTAACAAGTGATCTTTAGGACCTTCTATACATCCCAGGCAATGGATTACACACACACACACACACACACACACACTGAAGCACACTCTATTGGTGCACTAAAAGCTGCCTCTATGACTCTACAAGAAGCAAAACACCCACGACATCAAAGTTTGTGATGTTTGTGACAAGATATTAACAACACATCTTCATTGTTTCTTTTCAAATCTTAACCAATTCACTTTTTTTTTTAAACTGTTATCCTTTAGTTTATTAATTTGAGGTATGGCAACTAAAGATTTCTTGCAAACAATGAAGGAAAAGCAGAATACGTCCACAGGTTGGCCAGGCTTGTTTCCCGGTTCACAATATTTTTGTTTAATTTACATTTCAAACAGCAACTGTTTCATTTTATTTGAAAATATTCTTTGGCACACCAGGCACACTATTCAAGTCTTTTGGACATATCTGGAGACACATGAGAGGTGTCTATGGCTAAAAAAACAGTTTATCCAGGAAAACAGCTAATTCAGAGTAGCTCTAGAACCAAGGCTGCCAAAGTATTGATGGTCAACCAGGATATCTTCATCTTAAAGGAGCACAAAAAAAATTACAAACCGTTAAATGTACCATAAAAAAGTTGCATTAAAAAACTGGAAATTTTAATCCAAAGAAACAAGAAATTCAGTAACTAAAAACACATTTTACAAAGAATCAGAACATTTTTTCAAAATGAAGTGGACTGTATTCAGATTTATCATTCTATTAGTTCACTTCTTACTGCCGCTGCTCCCAAGACATGTCATCAATATCTTGCCACATCATCAATCCAGGGACGCAACACAACATTACGTCACACCTCACAAAAGACACGACTTCCACAAAATCAACACACATTATAAAATATAAACACCCCATAAATAAACACATATACTATGACAACTGGAAAAAAAAGAAAACTCCTACTACTACTATTAATAATAATAATAGTAATAATGATAATAATAATAATAATAATAATAATAATAATAATAATAATAATAATAATAATAATAATAATGTTGCTAACTACCTCTAATGACAGTTAAAATTCCCAAACCCTCACTATAACCAATCAAAGTACAATATTTCTCTAAGAAAAAATACTTCAAAACTCATAGCTCATCCTAAATTGATGATTCAATAAGTTCCTATCTGCCTAAACAAAAGCCTTCATTCTTCCCACACTCTTTTAATTATGCAATCTTACTCCTGCACCTTGCTAATCCTCAGGTCTTCTCCATGAGGGTCAGTTCTGTACCTTTTTCCCACTCAGACTTCTCTCTCTCTCTCTCTCTCAAGATTCTTCTTAAACTATTCTACTACCTCTATTTCAGACTGTCTAATCTACTATCTACATCACTTTTATTTCTCTCTCACTCTTTGTCTCTTATGCAATCTCTTCTCATCTTCAATCTGTTCAGTCTTCCATATTTATGTCTATCATTATTGTACGTATATAACACTCACCTCTTCTATCTCTATCTCTGCAAAGTCATCTCTAATGCAGTCCCTCCTTCCCTTCTTCAGTTTGCATCATCTCCTTTCCATCATTATTCTACCTAAATAATGCTCATCTCTTCTCTCTCCAAAATCATCTCTAATTCAATCCTTCAGCCCACACCACCTACACTCAGCATCCTTCATACCACAAGCTAATGACCTAAGGCAACCTAACCTAGCCTCACCCAACTCCTGAAGTCATGCTGGTCTGAGCCTATGAAGCTCCACCTCTTCTTTGCATTACCCACAAACTAATGACCTAAGACAACCTAACCTAGCCCCACCCAACCCCTGAAGTTATGCTGGTCTGACCCGCACCACCAACCTCTTGGAAGAAGAGCTGGGTGGTGGCCAGGACGTGCTTCAGCTCCGTCAGCTCCAGGGAGTTCTTCTTGAGGGTCTCGGCATTGGCATTCACCTCACGCAGCTCATTCTCCAGCTTCTCAAACGTGGCCTGGGTGTGGCGGAGAATGGGTGGTGGTGATGTGGTGATGGTAGTTTGTTATTAAGGTTGTTTATAACTGAATCTGTCTCAATGCTTCCCTTGTAAAGCTTCATGGTGTTTTGGAACATAAGAAAATAAGAAAATTAGGGAAGCTGTAAGAAGCAGTTAGCCTTACATGTGATAGTCCCTGTTTTATGAGGCTAGTAAGATTAGTTGATTAGTGTCCTGTACTGGTGTCAGATCCGTCCAGCTGCTCACTCTGCACACAGCTCTGGTTTAATGCTGAGTAATGCCTTAGAGAAAGGTACAAAAGTAATTTTAAACCTTACTTACCACAGGATGTGAAGGTGAAACATTGCAAGAAATAAAGGAAGAGAGAAAACTCTGGGTGCTTTCCCTGTTCACCTCCATGATAGCTCTGAATTTTATCTTCTGTCTATCTATCTATGTATCTGGCCAGCAATCCCACACTGTATTCCCTGCATGCTGTAAGAGGTGACCAAAAGAGACAGAGTACAGTGTGTTATGAACAGACATAACTAGGTTTCAAGAGGCTCCATAGACTATAAATGTTAAAAATTTTCACAGATCAAATATGTACAGTATCTAAAATAATAAACAAGAAACTGAAAAATTTGTACAGTAAATGATTCCCACAAGTCTCTTAAATTGATAGATATATGAAAGATTTATGTTTAATCAGATGTGTTTCTGTAAATACACAAGTAACAAGTGTAAGATACACTCATATATCAAGATAATGGCATACTATCAGTGCTGGCCAGGGCTGCACCACCTGTGATGGATACAACTCAAGTGGCCTGGTTTTATGAGTCCTTTACCACATGTGTACCAGGAAGTGAGGCAGACGTAACCTTGTGTGGTGTTTTTCCTTTCTCTAACTCTTGGACAGTCTTCTCATCATGCAGAAAATACACACACACACACACACACACACACACACACACACACACACACACATACACACACACACACACACAAAATAGAAGACTGAACCCTAACAGAACACTTGGTAAATCCTGTCCACCTGCCTCATGCAAGAGTTTACCAGTATTCTCAATCTTCCATTCCTTTTACCAGTAAACTCTGAAGCTCCCTGCCGGTTTCTGTGCTTCTGTACCTCCTCCTACCATTGACTTCAGCTGTTCCAAGAAGATTTCAAGACACTTCTCAAATCTTGGATCCTTTTCAGACTACACTCTTTTAGGAACTGGCACCCTCAATAGGCTTTTTATGCCTCTTTGTTGCCCTAGACCAGAGCAACTATTACATATAAATAGAAAAAATGTACCTCCAACACATCAGCAGTCAGGCCAGAAGTGATCACCAGAGCTAGAATACAACAAGGGGTGATGTAAACAGAATTCTCAGGATCAGTAATCACACCAGAACAACAAATACCAGGTTCAAGGAAAGTTAAATTTAAAAAAGCGATAGGAAGGAATTGGTCCTCAAATACAGTGGTAGATGAATGGAATAGACTCAGTAATCAAATTGTTAGTGCTGAGTCAATAGAGAGCTTTAAAAGAAGACAAATTTACGTATGAGATGATAGGCGGAAATAGGTAAGCATGTTTAATATAGGGACTGCCACGTGTAGGCTTGATGGCTTCTTGCAGCTTCCCTTATTTTCTTATGTTATTAACTGCAGAATGAATATTGGACAGCACCAACTTCCCTTACTTTCTTATATTATTAAAGAATGGATATTGGACAGCACTGGCTACCCTGTCACCACAACCAAACAGGCAGGCCAGAGTTCACCTCCAAGTCAAAAGGCACTGCCATGTACAGGCCTGACAGCTTCTTGCAACTTCCGTTATTTTTTATGTTATTAAAGAATGAATACTGGACAGCACTGGCTACCCTGTCACCACAACCACACACACAGGCAGGCCAGGCTCACCTCCAGGTCAATCATCTCCCTGGGCTGAGGTGCGGCAGGGTTCTCTCCAGTGTCAATGATCTGCAGCTTGTCCTTCAGTATCTCCTTCTCCAGGTACCTAAGCTTCCGGTCCATCTCATCACACCGCCGCACCTCGTGGACAAACTTGCGTTGGAAGGCATTCACATCAGGATTGAGCTGCAGGGTGAGGGTAATTTGGTAACTGATCATTTCTTGTACCATTGTATGTATATTTACAATAGTACAGCTATGAATGTTAAGGTCCAATGAGCAGATACTCCTACACAGGGTTATGTAATTAGAATTTTTCACAGAATGGTATGCATAACAATAGGAAAAAAGCATTAATACATAGAAAAGATATAAGTGCAGCCAGGATATAGCACAAACACTATATTCCCACTGATAAAATTAATAAGTAGGTGCATAAAATCACAAGTAAATTCTGCTCAAATGGAAATATCAAATGACAGTCAAAGGGCATAGCACATTTGCACACACATTCATGTACACACAGACCGCAGACGTAAAAAGGATTCTACACCAATAATAACTAATAAAATGCAGTAAGAACTCTAATTATCATTTCTGCGACACATTTGCAGCCAGTCCTTTGAAAGAGTGAGGCATTTTAGACACAGGACCATACTCTGAAACACTTTTGTGCATGCAAGTAGTACACACAACAAATACACAGCATGATTCAGTTTGGGAATGAGTGATCCTGCATAAACTTGAATCTGGTCACCATTAATTTCAAATACATTCTTTACACAATACAAAATCTTTAGAACCACAAGGAAAACCACCAATTTCTTCCCTGTTCACTCATTTCATTACAGTTCAGCATATTTTTTTTATATGAACCTCACTTAATTCTGTACAATACAATCTTCAAATCCACAAGGAGAGCCACCAATTTCTTTCCTGTTCACTCGTTTCCTTACACTTCAGCGTACTTTTCATATTATGCTCCCTGTTCCTCATCTACTCCTCTATCAACATAACCTTAATGTTCTCCTACTCCTTCCATCTTTATTCACACTCTACCCTTCACTACATCTCTTCACATAAACTTCATCTCTTGATATTAACCCAATTTAATTTTTTCCTACTCCTCATTTTATATTTCTAATAACATCATCTCAACTTTTTCCTATTCCACCTGTCTTCATTCACACTCCACTGTCCCCTGCACCATAGTTTCATATCTTCAGATTAACCCCACTTAATTTGGCCTATTCCTCTTTTCATACTTCTATTACAATTATCTTAACTTTCTCCTATTCCTTCCAGCTTCCTTCACACTCCATTGACTTCATCTCTTCACACCAAATACTCACGTCTCTGAATTGCACCAGGCCGACCTCACCAATCTCGGACACACAGTTGTAGGCCGCCTCACTGGAGAGGAACAGCTGGCACAGGGCCATCTCCTCACTCCGGAATATGGAGCCCATGGTGAACTGACCCCACCTGGGCCGCCTCTCTCACTGTGGGGACAGACAGAGAGACAGGTGGTCAGTTGTGTACGAGAGAGTATTTGCATGTGTGTGTATGTATGAAGGTAGACCAAGGATACAGAAAATTATAAAAAAAAAAAAAACTTACTTGATTCACACTCCTAAAAAGATTATATATATATTTGTACAGTATAAGGATTGACGGAAATGGGTACATAAATTTAGTTCCAGCAGTGTCTTGATACTCCTCTCTTGAAGCTGTGCAGTGACCAGGAGTGCAAAGTAACAAAAAACTATCTTGGGACCAGACACTCATCATGCTCCCAGTGTATAAGAAGCTGTCCTGTTCTCCTGGTCAGGGGTTCAGCTCCAAGCTAAGACATATTGTGGCTAAAGATTTATTCCAACATTCAGATAAACTTTTCAGTGTTTCTGCACTTTGCCCAAGAGAGGCATTCCAGCTGTTCAAGTCATGGAATGAGGGAGAAACAGAATCAGACAGAGGGTTCCAAAATGTCCACCTTACTAATGTAAGACTTAAACAGTCTCTTCATTCTTTCATCTTTTTATTGGTAAAACATGGGAATCCTCTTCAAGTTTCTTTATTTCCTCCTTCCTTTGACATGAACGTTTCAAAAAAGGAATATGAAGACACCTCAGACACTAAACTGAACAAATCTACCTCTCCTCGTCTCCCTCCTCTCCTTTTTAGGAGTGACACTGTTGGTGAACTTTTCTTTTTATAAATTTTTGTGCTCCTGGCTAGCCTCCCTGTTGATGTGGAGAGAGAGAGAGAGAGAGAGAGAGAGAGAGAGAGAGAGAGAGAGAGAGAGAGAGAGAGAGAGAGAGAGAGAGAGAGAGAGAGAGAGAGAGAGAGAGAGAGAGAGAGAGAGAGAGAGTAAAAATTTCCTTTTCAAACTAATTTCTATAAAAATGTTTGTTTCAAGATGACTGCAGCCTGCTCAGGGTATCCCTGGGTGCAGCCACTCCTCTGCTAGGGACTCATTACATGAGATGACACGAGCAACCCTATGGAGGTCCCTGGTCACTGTATCCACGTTCCTCCTGAGTGGATTGGTGCTGCACCTTTTCCTGTAATACTAAGCAGCTTGCAGACACCTTTGCAAATATTATGGAAATAAATAAATACTATGTTATCAATCTGTTTCAACAGACTTTTTTAAATTTCTTTGTCACTTTTCAGTCATTTTGTATGATGAAATTTAAAGCAAACTAGTTTTTACCCATAAAACTAGAAAAGAAAGAAAATAAAGAGTTAAGTGAAGTACATTAGCCTCAATCTAACCTGCTTTTTAACCCTGATGGGCTGACCTCTCAACCCAGCAGGGCACCAAACATGACCTGACCAAACAGTATCTTGACAAGACCTCAAGGGCCACAACACACTGTGCAACTCCTGCCCACACCACATGCACCACAGAACACCCACTAACAAGGTACTGCTTATTTTCTTTAATGACTTTATTTTTTTCACCTTTATCTCCCACAGGGTGAAGAAGTGAGCCCCACAGGGTGAAGAGGTGACCCCCACAGGATGGAGAGTTAAGCCCCACAGGATGAAGAGATGACCCTCACAGGGTGAAAGAAAGAGTTAAGCCCCACAGGGTGAAGAGGTGAGCCCCACAGGGTGAAAGAGTTAAGCCCCACGGGGTAAAGAGGTGACCCCCACAGGATGGAGAGTTAAGCCCCACAGGATGAAGAGGTGACAATCACAGGGTTAAAGAGTTAAGCCCCACAGGGTGAAGAAGTGAGCCCCACAAGTTGAAGGGGTGAGCCCCACAGGGTGAAGAGGTGACCCCACAGGGTGGAGAGGTGATCCCCACAGGGTGAAGAGTTAAGCCCCAATGAGTGCATAGGTGACCCTCACAGGGTGATGAGTTAAGCCCCAGAGGGTAAAGAGGTGACCCCCACAGGGTGAAGAGGTGATCCCAACAGGGTGAAGAGGTGAATCCCACAAGGTGAAAAGGTGAGCCCCACAGGGTGAAGAGCTGACCCCCACAGGGTGAAGAGGTGAGCTCCACAGGGTGATCCCCACAGGGTGAAGAGGTGACCCCCACAGGATGAAGAGGTGAGCCCCACAGGGTGAAGAGGTGACTACCACAGGGTGAAGAGGTGACCACCACAGGATGAAGAGGTGAGCTCCACAGGGTGAAGAGGTGAGCCCCACAGGGTGAAGAGGTGAGCCCCTCAGGGTGAAGAGGTGAGCCCCTCAGGGTGAAGAGGTGACCACCACAGGGTGAAGAGGTGAGCCCCACAGGATGAAGAGGTGAGCCCCACAGGTGAAGAGGTGACCCCCACAGGGTGAAGAGGTGACCACCACAGGGTGAAGAGGTGAGCCCCACAGGGTGAAGAGGTGACCCCCACAGGGTGAAGAGGTGAGTCCCACAGGGTGAAGAGGTAAGCCCCACAGGGTGAAGAGGTGAGCCCCACAGGGTGAAGAGGTGACCCCCACAGGGTGAAGAGGTGAGCCCCACAGGGTGAAGAGGTGACTCCCACAGGGTGAAGAGGTGAGCCCCACAGGGATAACTATCATGTTAGGAAGCTTAGAGAACTAACTTGTATATAAAAAAAAAATGGCTTGTAATTTCTTATTTTTTTAATTTTATTTATGTATTTTATTTATTTATTTTTTTTTTTATTTATCTATTTGAGGATGTATGGCTTGTATGATAAAAAAAAAACTGATGTTAATTGATACTTAAAAAAAATAATTTGAGTTCTCATCAAGCAGACCATTAAACTAACTAACTAAATAAATGTACACATATAAATAAATAAAGAAACAAGGAAAATAGACAAATTAAATAATTATAGCCGAATGTAAATACTGACCAGAAATAAGAGCTACAATACTTCCCAATATCACGGCAAGAAATCAACATTAGCACTACTAAGCCACAACTCAGAACTGACCCAAATTACGGTTTGAGCTTAGGCAATCCAAAAAATAAATAAATAAACACATAAATGAATAAATAAAATTAACTTTATAAATCTACAGCACAGTTTTATCAATAATAAACAAACTAAAGAGGTGATTCGCTAAAGCAATGACATGGAAACACAAAACCTGCCTCAGTATATTAGTAATTAATATAACAATAAAGTTATTTAAATCCTACTAAACTTGATCTCACAACTATTCTCTCTATATATATTTATCTACATCTCTCTATATCTATTCATCAAGCTCTATCTGCCAGGCTCTCTATCTCTATCTATTTATCTCACACACTCTCAATCTAATACTTACAATAATAAAATAAAACACAAGCAACGAGCGACAGTCCTCTTTCCTCTCCCTGTCAGCCCCAAACACTGTCTCCCGTAGGCCTCGGAGTGGCTTACTAAGTGCGATCAGCCAATCAAAGGGCAGTATGCGGTGCTCGGGGGAAGATAATACTGTGTTCTGATTGGCTGGTATGATCCTCGCTGTACGTATCCAAACCTCCAGAGATCAGTCATATGACGACCAGCTGACCGCCACCAGCGCCACCTATGATGTTCGCTTTTCGGTTTCGACTTTATATTACTCAGTAAAACACTAGTTTGTGAGTATTTTAAAAGTTCCAAGTGGTAAATTACTGTATTTTTTATGTAAAAAATGTAGGAAACAATGTAAATATATATAAAATATTTATTTTTAATTGCTTATTAGATTTATATGAAACCTAAATCAGGAACAAGTTCCCAATAAATGGTGGGATTTTAAATCTATTTATTAGGTTGTCGACTTCTGACACCTGTTCCTATTACTCTGTTAGGAAGAGTCATGTTCTTCTTCACATCTAACAATAGTTTTACCGTCAAACACATATTCTGAAAGTGCTATACTTCACATCTAGTGAGTGAAGTATTTCGAAAGACAATTCCGAAGCTCTCTCTCTCTCTCTCTCTCTCTCTCTCTCTCTCTCTCTCTCTCTCTCTCTCTCTCTCTCTCTCTCTCTCTCTCTCTCCAATTTCCTTTGGTGAGTATAAAAATATCTTTGAACTTTCATTTCATGACTGCTATGCCATCCTGCAAGTGTTGTTAATCATCTCTGGCCAACACTAGGCATCTTCTTGACCCGGTATGTCTAATACGCAAGAACGTAAAATTAAAACAGGTGTTCCGAGCGGGCTATCAGTTTCCGACCCAAGCAGGTGTTCAGCATGTGTGTTGGAGGGAGAGGAGACGCACAATAGCTGCAGCCCGCCCGCATTTTGCCGAAGTCTGTGTGAGTATGTGTGTTCGCCTGTGATGACGCCCGGCTGTAGCTTCGAAACTAGCCACAGGGTATTCTCGGAAATGCTCTTATTGTGATTCCCACTCAAAGTCGTCATGTTCTTAAGTTTAACCTGGTGAAGATGCCAAGGTCGTCTGATAATGGGTTATATAATGAAACACTTCTGGCCGCACCTCCACTACTTTCAGAAGGCTTTAGTCTAAGTCACACTGTTTTTTTTTAAACGTTCTATTGACAAATTAACAAGATTTCTACATAATTAGCAGAAACACTTTTGAAAAGACGTCTTGTCATCTTTGAGGCCTTTGAAAATAGTCATGGTGAGAGAGCTATGTGCCTCTGAACACTGGCCAAAGTGGTTTTGTTTAGCAGGCTTTAAACAAAAATCAAGTGATAAAGAATTGCAGTACACGAAATAAACTACGAGAAAGAACATTTGTGATATATATATATATATATATATATATATATATATATATATATATATATATATATATATATATATATATATATATATATATATATATATAGTTACTTTCACAGTTCCCTGCTTATTTCAGCACACAATTCATTATTTACATTTCTGTGGGCGTGTTGCTTGTGCCTGATGTCCCGTACTGGTGGAATTCGTAATTATGAGCACACAGTAGTATCGCTACACTATCCTTTACCGTTACAAACCTTACACACTTCACGAGTTCCATGTTTATCTCCACATGTGCCTTAGCTGGCTGTGGGTAAGAAACGTGGGAGGAAGCAGGACAACAGGTGGGTGCCCAACAGGTGTGTTCGTAGCTGTCTCTTGTAGCCGTTCGCTCTTTGGACAGCCGCGTACAAGAGGACAGCTAGGAGCACAACATGCTGTCCACAACAACATGGCTGAAGACTTTGTTACAATATTAGCCAAATATAGGGAAGAAATAAACCCTGTAAAGCATTCACAATAGTCAAGCTTTTATTTTTCAAACAAAGAGCGGACAACCACGTACAAGACGACAGCTATGAGCACGACACGGAGTGCAGCTGTCATCACGTTACTGCAGGTTTGTACTGTTAGTGTACTTGTGTGTTTAATAAAGGACCTCTGAAACACTCTGGACGTGTGTGGATCCCGTCAACTTATTACCCTGTCACACCCAGCTGTGTGTGTCCTCTTCTGGTGATAAGAGATACGAAGGGCGTGGCAGTCAGGATGTATTGCTTTGGCCCTTGTACTCATCCGGCAGCTTCCGGAGGTGCACGTGGCTTCAACCTTCTCGCTCTTGTACCAAAGGTTATAACAGGTAAAGTATCTTTACGTACATCGTCTAGTCATCTTTGGTCTTGTAGTAAAAACTGTCTTTAATCTTGAAGCAAGAATTATACAACCTTTTACATAGCCTTGGGTTTTTAACAAAGATTAAGCAGTCTTTTATACTCTGGTCATTTAACACAGATTATACACACTTATAGTCTTCGTTAATTCAACGGAGATTACACAGTCTTCGGTCATTATATAGAAATTATACATACTTATAGAATGTTTGGTGATTTAACAGATTAAGCAACCAGTCACAACATGTGGTGTTGTAAGGTAACACTGTCTTGCAGACAGACTCGTTTGACTTGGTTTGACTTTGATAACTGATTTCAGACCATTTTTTTTTCCAAACTCATTAATTAGATGATTATTGTACCAGTACTTATTAAAGAGGAGGGAAAGAATGAAAAGCAAGTGGATTTTGTGAACATCAGTTTTATTTTTTGTGATAGAAATGGATCATAAGTGATACCCGCAATCAAGTCCTCTTTTAAGTAATAAATTGCCATGTCTTTTATTTTATCTTATCTATTTAGTATACAGGCTTTCTAACTCGTACGATAATTATGTTCCGATTGTTTCGAATTGGAGCTTTTGAGTCTCTCAGTCTCGGGGCACCATATTTCCAAGAAGCCAGGGACGTGCTTATGTTAATGTGGCCAGCTCATTTGTGGAACTAAAAATGAGACATTCTACAGACAGACAGAGAGAGAGAGAGAGAGAGAGAGAGAGAGAGAGAGAGAGAGAGAGAGAGAGAGAGAGAGAGAGAGAGAGAGAGAGTTTCCTCTTTCTATATTACAACGTTTCAGCTTCGCATAAGGCATCATCAGGCTTAAAGAAATAGAATAAGTATACCGACACACGGTATATGGAGTTGCAGTGAGGTAATGGTTAAAGCAAGGATGAAAAAAAAAAAGATAAATAAATAACGTTACTTGATATATGTATGTAATGTAAATTTTCTCAGCCAGGTAATGACACCGTACTTGCATGTGTTTAGCTTATAACCTAGTTTATTATTATTATTATTATTATTGTTATTATTATTATTATTATTATTATTATTATTTATTTATTTATTTTTTTTTTTTTTAGTATTAAATTTATTCAGTTCATCATCAGTGACATACACAAATATTTTTTGTTATTGTATATTTTCAGAAACAAGTTATTAAGGTTTCAGTATTCAGTATGGTAGGAAATATTTATACACGAGGCTTCGGTACAGATGTGTCAAATGTGACCACACTCCACCGCACCGCGCAGCTCTACCTACTACCTACACAGCATCGTGCGCAGCGGCCACCACTCATGGAACTCCTTACCAGCAACTATATAGCCACACGTCAACATTGCACTTCCTCCATATTCAGAAACACTCAAAAAAAAAAAAAAAAAATGTTCATACAGTCTTCAGTCACTGTAAACACTGGCACTAACTACGAATGTGTTTCTTTTTATGTATGTGCATATATGAAGTGTGCGTATTGCGTGCTGGTTAATATGAGAGGAAGAACAGGTTTATGTGTACATGTGATTGCGTATCAAATGGCTGCATTGCAAATATATGAACTAGTGTGTGTGTGTGTGTGTGTGTGTGTGTGTGTGTGTGTGTGTGTGTGTGAAGATGGAATGTTTCAGATGATATTTTCTGCCACAAAGTATTGGCAATTTTGAAGGCGGGAGGATTTGTCCCATTTATGACAACCATCCTTTTCCTGCTGGATTCATGCACTTATTATTCCTTCCTTAGTTATGTTGATTTGAGGTACGTACATTCTTTTTAGTTATATTTATCTAATTTGTTTTATTTGTTTCATATATTCCCCCCCCCCCAACAACATTTCCCATACAAATCAGTGCTGTACCGTGGACTAAGGCTTATCTGAGTCCGTCCTTGGTCACACTTATTCATGTTGCACTTTTCTCTTTCCTACGCAGTGAATGAAGGGTTTATCGGCGTGCACCACCGCTATCTGATAACACCATTACCGCACTCCCGGACAGTGAAAGCAATGTAAACAGCACTGATCGACTCCTCTGGTTGTGGTGAGCAGATAAGGAATGTTGTCGCATTATCTTTAATTTGCTGAGGAAACGAAACACACTCAACGTCATAAATAGACTATCAATTTAAGCAAAGACTACGAGCTGGAAGTTAATGGAGGTTTTAAGTATATCAAACAAGCCTCATGAGCTTTCTTAAACATATTGTGGCGTTAGCATTAATTTACTGAGGACACGAAACACACTCTGATCTTCATGAATAGATGATTATTACTGTAAGCTGCATGTACAGTATGCACTACCAGTTAATGAAGCTTTAAGGTATCACGTCGGAAACAAACCTCCTGAGTTTCCTTAATTAAACATAGATACTGTCGTATAATCATTGATCCACTGAGAAAACGAAATACACTGATGGTCATGAGTTACTGGAGCTTTTAAGTACCACGTCGAATACAAACTCCCCTGAGCTTTCTTGATTAAACATGGTCCCATAATCGTTAAGTCGCTGAGAAAATGAGAAGAAAAAATTGAGCATCCTGAGTTTTTTTTTTTTTTTTTTTTTGAGGAAAGACACTGGCCAAGGGCTACAAAAATCCAATAAAAAAAAAAATATGCCCACTGAAATGCCAGTCCCATAAAAGGGTCAAAGCAGTGGTAAAAATTTGATGAATAAGTGTCTTGAAACCACCCTCTTGAAGGAATTCAAGTCATAGGAAAGTGGAAATACAGAAGCAGGCAGGGAGTTCCAGAGTTTACCAGAGAAAGGGATGAATGATTGAGAATACTGGTTAACTCTTGCGTTAGAGAGGTGGATAGAATAGGGGTGAGAGAAAGAAGAAAGTCTTGTGCAGCGAGGCCGCGGAAGGAGGGGAGGCATGCAGTTAGCAAGATCAGAAGAGCAGTTAGCATGAAAATAGCGGTAGAAGACAGCTAGATATGCAACATTGCGGCGGTGAGAGAGAGGCTGAAGACAGTCAGTTAGAGGAGAGGAGTTGATGAGACGAAAAGCTTTTGATTCCACCCTGTCTAGAAGAGCAGTATGAGTGGAGCCCCCCAGACATGTGAAGCATACTCCATACATGGACGGATAAGGCCCTTGTACAGAGTTAGCAGCTGGGGGGGTGAGAAAAACTGGCGGAGACGTCTCAGAACACTTAACTTCATAGAAGCTGTTTTAGCTAGAGATGAGATGTGAAGTTTCCAGTTCAGATTATAAGTAAAAGAACAGACCGAGGATGTTCAGTGTAGAAGAGGGGGACAGTTGAGTGTCATTTAAGAAGAGGGGATAGTTGTCTGGAAGGTTGTGTCGAGTTGATAGATGGAGGAATTGAGTTTTTGAGGCATTGAACAATACCAAGTTTGCTCTGCCCCAATCAGAAATTTTAGAAAGATCAGAAGTCAAGCGTTCTGTGGCTTCCCTGCGTGATATATTTACCTCCTGAAGGGTTGGACGTCTATGAAAAGACGTGGAAAAGTGCAGGGTGGTATCATCAGCACAGGAGTAGATAGGACAAGAAGTTTGGTTTAGAAGATCATTAATGAATAATAAGAAGAGAGTGGGTGACAGGACAGAACCCTGAGGAACACCACTGTTAATAGATTTAGGAGAAGAACAGTGACCGTCTACCACAGCAGCAATAGAACGGTCAGAAAGGAAACTTGAGATGAAGTTACAGAGAGAAGGATAGAAACCGTAGGAGGGTAGTTTGGAAATCAAAGCTTTGTGCCAGACTCTATCAAAAGCTTTTGATATGTCCAAGGCAACAGCAAAAGTTTCACCAAAATCTCTAAAAGAGGATGACCAAGACTCAGTAAGGAAAGCCAGAAGATCACCAGTAGAGCGGCCTTGACGGAACCCATACTGGCGATCAGATAGAAGGTTGTGAAGTGATAGATGTTTAGGAATCTTCCTGTTGAGGATAGATTCAAAAACTTCAGATAGGCAGGAAATTAAAGCAATAGGACGGTAGTTTGAGGGATTAGAACGGTCACCCTTTTTAGGAACAGGTTGAATGTAGGCAAACTTCCAGCAAGAAGGAAAGGTAGATGTTGACAGACAGAGCTGAAAGAGTTTGACTAGTCAAGGTGCAAGCACGGAGGCACAATTTCGGAGAACAATAGGAGGGACCCCATCAGGTCCATAAGCCTTCCGAGGGTTTAGACCAGCGAGTAGATTATTGATGATAGCAATTAAAGTGTACATCAGTTGAAGGTTAATAGAGCTTTTAAATATCATGAAGAAAACAAACCTTCTGAGCCTTCTTAAAATATAATTGTCGCAAAATCACTGTTTCTCTGAGAAAACTAAAAACACAAATGTTATAGTATTTTTTATGCGGGTTTCATTTACACGGCAGAGAGAGAGAGAGAGAGAGAGAGAGAGAGAGAGAGAGAGAGAGAGAGAGAGAGAGAGAGAGAGACGTGACTACCCTCTCTTACTAGATATTCTTATCCATGAGAAACAGCACCTTCATAAACAGCCTACCATATATCAACCTTACTCAACCAAGCTGACTGGAAAAAATGTCACGTAATAATAGTAGTGATGAATCTGTATTATATCCATTTGTACCCTGACGACAGACAAGCAAGCAACACTATTATGTGCTTACAACTCAGTACAGGTGCTAAAAATACTGAATACTAAATACAAAAAAAATAAAATAAATAAATAAGTAAAGAATGACGCAAGTTTTGTATTCATTGGCGTCTGTGAAGTTGTCACTAAACACACTGGCCGCTTGTATTTTCCCAACAGTAACCGGGAAAAGAAAAGAAGAGAATATAAGTAGGTAGGAAAGAAAGTTAGATGCAAGAGAGAATTACTAGAAACTAAAGAAGATTAAAATAACAGAGGAGAAAAACGGTGAAAAGATACTTGCAAGAGAGAGAGAGAGAGAGAGAGAGAGGGAGAGAGAGACACGTGACTATATAACTCATCAATAAGCTTCCCTAACGTCACTATTCTCTTATTTGTGACATAATAACAGTCAGATAATGCAGTTACTGTGCACTGCATCTAAAGTTGTGATGCAAATATCTATCTACAGGGTTGTTGTCTTAATTAAAGGGACAACACCATTTCTGGATTTTCTTCTTGATTTCTATTTGTTTCTTTTAACCCCGGACCAGAAAGACCAGCAAGTGACTTCGCCGATAGGGTCACCACGCGGTTCATATCTCTCTGCCATGAGGTTACAGTCAGATCAGAGCTTGTCCTCTTATCGTGACGACTTTCAAAGGTCAAAGAGATAACAAACTGGGTTTTCAAGTGTCTTTTCCAAGCAATAATGTAGATTCTTTGTTAATATATCCATAGAGTCGTGAAAACACCCTTGAAAACCCTCAGGACTTCCTGCTCACAGTCGTAGTGTTTCAGCAGAATACGATCCCATCCCAGACTGACCTCACTCACGGCTGTCTCCCTGAGACCTCACTTCAAGCAGGGCGCGGCGGGAATAGGAAGGGGCAGGGAGGGAGAGTGAGGGGGTGAGAAGATATAAGTCTGGAAAAATGTGAGGGAGGAATTTCCTTCATCTGAACTAAAATTTTCTTCCTTGCATCTCCGACCTCTGTTCCTTCAACCACATCATCTTTTTTTTATTCTTTAACTCATTCTATTTCTCTAACAAAGCCGATCCCTTTCCTCGTAACTCCAAATTTTCCCTCCAACGCCAAGCCACTGGCCACGCGTAGGCTTATCAAAACCCAGCAGAAATATATATATATTTTTATATATCAAAACTTTCCTTCCTTTCTTCTTCATTTATTTTTAAAAATATAAGAAACTGAGGATGATGAAAGTAATAATGAGTTTGTTTTATGGAATAATATGAGTTTGTTTTATATTAGTAATACGTGAGTGCCGAAGAGATGCGTGGAGCCGAAACTGATCTAAAAAAAAAAAGAGAACCATTATCAAAATAGTAAAAGTCTTGATTTTAAAAGATGAATTTTATAACGGAGAATTACAACAAATACTAATGATAACGTAACAGCTCCATTTACCGAAAATAAACGGTAGAATTTTTAGAATCTGTTTTCAGTGATCTTGAAAAGGAAACAAATAAGGAGTCTGAAAAGAAATAAAAAAAATATTTTGGCTTAGAAGATAATTCATAAGAAATAAGAGGGGAATTAAGAGAAAAAGGAAGAGTACGGAAAAAAAAATGTCTTCACGAACTAGAGACCGGGAATAAATAATTATTGAATTGTGAAAAGTAAAGAATAAAATAAGAAGGAAACATAAGACCTCAAAAAAGAAAAAAAATATATATATTTTATTTATTTATTTATTTATTTATTTATTTATTTATTTATTTATTTATTTATATATGTTTATACACCTGAGAAGAAAGACACAAACACACCACAATAGAAATCACACAAAAAAATGCTATCAATTATCGCAACATTCTGCACCATAAAATCCTCCAGAAATAGATATTATAATAATTCAACCCCATAAAAATCTGGTGCCGAGATGGAGGTTTGCGCCGAACAAGAGGCTCCGCAGACCGTCATGTCGTCTGGAGGTGAGTACGTGTGGGCGGCCATGTGCTGCCCCCGCCCGCCGCCCACACACCGCCCACCACACCCACGTCCCCACAGAACCACCAGAGACATCACAAAGGGGGGCGTGGTGGCCGGAAATAAGGCGAGGAAGGGAATAGAAGTGTATAAATCCCGTATCCCAAATCCGCCTCCTTTCATCAGCTAGCCTTGTTTATTTGTTATTATTTTTACGTGTTTTTAGCTCATCTTGTTCCGTTTCCTTGGGTTTGTTAGCATCTTTTAGTTGTCTTGCTTATATTCCAGTGGTAGTGTGTATGTATTTCCAGTTCTTACGAGTTTTCATTCCTGTCATATTCACTCCATTCTTTTTGTATGCTTCGGTCTTCCTGCTCCTCCTGGATTGCATATTAGGGGATCTGTATGTTTAACTTTTATCTTCAAGTTGTTTTTGTCTTTCACTCCAGCACACAAGCACGCGTTCCAACTGTACATTCCATTTGCATTCCAGTCTATTCCTGCCCCGGTTTATGTATGTTAATTAATATATCTTATACATTATTGGTTTACGTGTCTTTACTCTTGTTTACCAGCGTCCATAAGTCTGCATTCCAGTTACTTGAGTGTACATTCCAGTCTTTGCATTCCAGTCTACATTCCTGCCTTGGTGTTCCCACTAACTGATGCATTCCAGTAACTATTGGGTTTTGTATCTTAGCCTTGTTTTCCTGTCTCCACAAGTTTACATTCCAGTTTTTTTTCATGAGTGGGCATTCCAGTCGTAGCATTCCAGTCTCTTTCTGCTCTGGTTTATTGGTATTATTTAATATATATCAAGCAATGTTAAAAGTTACCTATCTTGTCTTCTTTTCTAGTCTCTCCAAGTTTGCATTTCACTTAGATTCCAGCTTATTTACTTCCCTTAGGTCATCTCATTACACACTCCTGGCTCATCTGTAACTCTGGCCAGTCAGTCAGATAAAGCAAATTGCCTGTGAAATACTAGGGTTACTGAGATCTACAGGTACACCAGTCTGTTGAAGGAGTGTTAGTTAGGGGTTTGACACTGAAGGATTGGAAGTAGTGTTGGTTAGGGCTTTGGCAGAGTGAAGGATTGGAAGTAGTGTTAGTTAGGGGTTTGGCAGAGTGAAGGATTGGAAGTAGTGTTAGTTAGGGCTTTGGCAGAGTGAAGGATTGGAAGTAGTGTTAATTAGGGCTTTGGCAGAGTGAAGGATTGGAAGTAGTGTTAGTTAGGGCTTTGGCAGAGTGAAGGATTGGAAGTAGTGTTAGTTAGGGCTTTGGCACACTGAAGGATTGGAAGTAGTGTTAATTAGGGGTTTGACAGAGTGAAGGATTGGAAGTAGTGTTAGTTAGGGCTTTGGCAGAGTGAAGGATTGGAAGTAGTGTTAGTTAGGGGTTTGGCAGAGTGAAGGATTGGAAGTAGTGTTAGTTAGGGCTTTGACAGAGTGAAGGATTGGAAGTAGTGTTAGGGCTTTGACAGAGTGAAGGATTGGAAGTAGTGTTAGTTAGGGCTTTGGCAGAGCAAGGGACTGAGTTAGGTACGTTATGCAGAACCAGCAGATACAGGCAAAGTTAAGTTTACTTCATTGGGCCCTAAATTCTTTTGATTGCAATCTTAGCCCAATATCCTAACCTGTCTTGGTGTCTTGACAACATGAAGAAAATAAGGGAAGCTGCAAGAAGCCATCAGGCCTACATGTGGCAGTCTCTGCATGAAGCACATCTGTCTATATTCCAGGCATTGACCAGCTTACACATTTTGGCCACATCTTGAGGCCATTATTGATTTATGTTTCAGTCATTACAAGTGTGGTACATTCCTTCAATCACTTAGCTGTCAGTAGGTGTTTGTATTCTTTCCATTACTTACATTCTAGCCATGATTAGTTAAGTTTATTTTGAAGCAACTTTATTGACCTCAAGATGCAAATAAGATATAACTAAAACAATGAAATGATCATAATACTTAAGCATGTATGATATTCACTATACAACATTTTTTAACATGATAATACTCCTTTAAGAAAACCATTATAGAACAAAAAGCTAAAACAACAAAAATTCTAAGCTCATCTGGCTGATTAAGTTTACATGTCTTGGTCACCCATTCCTATATTTACGTTCCAGCCATGACTAGTGGTTACCTCTGAACACATTCACTTGTCTGAGCTGACGTGGCCTAATAGATTTGCGTAAATATTCAGGTCACTTGTTGTGCAACTGACCCTCTGAGTGTTTGAAACCTGCTTGATGATTTCCTCTCGCTCATTGTTGCTGTTCTCGTTTTCCTGCCGTTAGCTTTATAACTGTCGGATTAGGAGTATTTAGCAAGGAGACAAGGATTTAGGACTTTTGTTTTTTCAAAGTATTAATTTTATTTTGTTTATTTATTTATATTTTTCTCTCTCTTCTTTTTTGTGTTGAGTTGGCTTATTTATCTTGAGGCTTAAATAGCATTCACTCCATGTACAAAAGATGAAATGGACAGTGTGAAGTTTGATCTAAAATATCCATCTGACTCATGCTCCAGAAAATTTCAAGGTTACGGTTGTAAGTGTGCCTACTCTCCTGTGTCTGCAGCACATACAGGTGTGGGTAGTGCACTGCATTACTACAAGGTGGCTGACAAGATGCAGATAAAATATGATAGATTATTTCATGATATATAATCACAAATTGATATCTTCAACAAATTGAGAGAATTTCTCACCAAAGGCCAAGTTGGCCTACCAAACACGAGGACTGATCTTGCAGAGGAGTTGGAAGTCACAGATGTATTTACCTACAGTGACTTTGGCCTAAAAGTATCCAACTCTGACTCCAACTGTGACTCCACACCCTTGCTAAAATTAAGTAGTTTTTTCTCCACGCATAATTAATTTCTTCAATACTCCATACATCAGTATATGGTAAAGTGGAAATCAGACTGAAAAACATGAAGAATGGTTGTTTGATTCACTCATACCATCATGGAGACACTGACAAATTAATCAGAGAGGCACATCACTGGCAGCTGAACTCTTGTCAGGACACTCACAGTAAACACCTGTGTAATGTATTACTGGTCAGGCCAAGGTGGGGGTGACTGCCTGAGGGATCTTTGGTTGTGTTAACTGTCCTGTCATTACAGAGATTCCTGTAGAGAGAGCCTGTATAACTATTAACCTTTCACTTCTAGACAATATTTGCAACAATTATGTACAACTTTTTCAATGCTCATTTATGCATTATTCTGGTTTTCTATTACTTTTATACTTTTTTATTTCTTTATTTGTTACTTATTTTTGTATTTGTTTTTATTTTTATTTTATTTTATTTTCGTATGTATGCATTTTTCACCCCCTTGGTCTGCTGGTCACCCAGTCAACCATTCCCCTATAGAAAGAATTTAGAACTCATAGTCTTTGGGTGGGACTGAGACAACTCACAACAAACACCAGGACAGTGAGGTCACAACCCCTTGGTTCATGTACATCCCGCACCTGCTTGCTGCTGTTGAATAGAGCCCTTGACCATGGACAAAAAATGGATAAAAGAACACACTAAAATGCTGTTCCCAGAAAGAAAACAGTAAGAAAATCAAGAGAGAGAGAGAAGCCCAATAATTTTCTGAGGTGTCTTGATACTCCTCTTTTGAAACAGTTTGTCATAGGGTGGGGGAAGTACAGAAACACAAAGAGGGTTACTGGCAAGATTATGTAATGGAAGTATGATGTTAGTGGAGAAATGCAGTCAGACTACATTGGTCAGGGTGGGAAGATGAGTGTTAAGTAATGGAGAGACATAATCCAGTCTGCATTGGTTAGGGCGGGAATTCCGCCAGCTGATCCCAAGGCCTTCTCTGATACGAGGGTCTGTGTTCTGAGACTGTTCTCTCACTGCAACTATTTTCAAAGGCCACAGTGATGAGTAACCAGGTTCTCAAGAATGTTTTTCCTGTTAGTAATGTAGAAATCTTGTTAATCTGTCATCACAACCACAAAAACACCCTGAAAACCCTTGCAACTTAAATTAGAGCCCTTTGAAAATAGTGGGTGGGCAGAAGTGTTTCAGAATATGGTCTGAGATCTTACAACAGCATTTTGTGTCTCTTCTGGCTCTCCCTTTCTCCACTGAATTAACAATGTTTAATTTGGACTGGATGTTGTGTTTCTCAGTAACAACACATGAAGACTGCAATAGTCCTGATGAAAGCCTGAAAATTTAAGGATATGAACCTTTCTCACATTTCTTTTGCAACATGCATTCCATTTTGTGCCAGCAGGTAAAAGAGTCTGTAAATTAATGCAGCTTTATTAGGACAGGATGTTATTTTCCCCAATAAATCCCTAAGAACATAGGAAGACTGCAGTAGCCCTGATGAGAGCTTAGAGTGTTCAAGGACATGAACCTCTCTATTCCCTTAACAATGTGTGTTCCATTTTGTTGCTGCAGGTAAGAGTCACTGAACTCATGGGCTTTCATCAAGACTGGGTGTTGTTTTCATCAGTAAGAACACAAGGTTACAGTAGTCCTGATGAAAGCCTGAAAATTTTAAGGATATGAACCTTTCTTTCATTTCTATAGTAATATGTATTCCATTTTGTGCCTTCAGGTAAAAAAAGCAAGAAAGGGAAGGGGAAAGGAAAATCCCTGTCCCTTGGGGAGTTCCTGGGAACCTCCAACACAAACACTGGCTCTACTGTGGTGGTGAACAAAGGCAGCTGGGCCGATGAGAGCGAGGACTTTGAGGGTGAGTGTGACGGAAAGGGAAAGGGAGCAATAGGGAGCAATATATACTAGCCCTAACATTGCTAAACAATATTCCATAATGACTTACAACATTTTCAACACTTCTTTGTAGACTGTCATGTCTTTAACAGATATATAGCCATGAAAAATTAAATTCTGATTTTCTTTTCCTTTATATAAGTGTCAAACATTTTTTTACACATCTGTAAACTCAAGACAATCATAGCTGCACAAGACTTTCTACTTTCGCTGCAGTTCTGTCCATCTCCGTAATGCAAGAGTAAGCCAGTATCCACAATCTTTCATTCCTTTCACTGGTGAAATCTAGAATTCTTTGCTTCCTTCTGCATTTCCCCTTCCTTTGACTATAATTCTTTCAAGAGGGAGGTCTCAAGACACTTCTCTCATTTTAGTTAAACCTTTTGACTCTTCTTTAGGGACTGGCACCTCAGTGGCCCCTTTATATATATGTATATATATATATATATATATATATATATATATATATATATATATATATATATATATATATATATATATATATATATATATATACATACATACAGTAAAACCTCCCTAAACCAAACCCGAATAAGCTGATTATCAGATAACCCAAATGCCCTTATGGCATCTCTGAGTGACAAGCAAAAGTACACTACATAGTAGTACAGTGTGTAATGTTATGTTAGCTCGTGTGACCAGTTGAGAATTGGGTGACCTAGGTAACCCAAGTTGCCCAACTGAATGCACCCCAGTTAATATATTGTGTACAGTGTGTAATAACAAAATATGGTGTAAATATCTGTCTTGGGGCTTATAATGTGCTAACAGATGTGCTGTAAATAACAATAAGCGTACAGCAATCTACGAGTCTCATTTTTTTTACTTTTGTACTTTGCTCTGAATGTTAAGACAGGATAACAGTAGCAGGGAAAGCCTTAAACTAGGTACTAAGTGCAGAACAATAACTTAGAAAGCCAGGAGATGTAAAGAACTCCCTAAAGGCTTAAACTAGCTACTAAGTGCAGAACAGCAGTATTAGAACTTAAGTAACCTGAACCTATAAAGAAAGTCCCTACTACATATCATCCTATAATGTACACCTTTCCCTGCAGAGGACCGGTACCAGGGGCCCACCGAGAGGCTTGTGCTGCCCACCGCACCCCGCACTGCCCGGGAGCCTGATGTGGACCTGGCCAGAGTACCAAAGGAGCCACCCTTCACTGCTTACATTGCCAACATCCCCTTTGAGGTGGATGACAATTACATCATCAGATTTTTCCAGGACCTCAAGGTGTGGCTGGTGTTTGTATTTTTGGTATTATTTATTTAGTGTTTCTGTTTTTATTTAATCTTATTTGTCAGATCATTTGTGTCTTTCTCTCAGAGTGGGACTGATGTTTGTACCTTTTTTTGTGTTCTGTGTGATTTTGTATTTATTTATTTATTGTTATTGTTGTTTCTTTAGTGTCTTCTTATTTTATTTGACCTTACCCATCAGATTTTTTTTTTCTAATTCTGTATGTGATTTTTTTTTAAAGTATTGTTTCTTTAGTTTGTTTAGTTGTTTAGTTTGGTCTTACTCATTAGATTTTTTTTTTTTTTTTTTCAGCTGTTGTTTTACTCCTCCTTTTCCTCATTTTTCATCCTCCTCCTCCTCCTCCTCCTCTTGTGATGATGGAGTAATCTTAGAGCCATATTCTGTCCTGTTGTACCTCATGTAGGAACTCAGAGGTGATCATTCCTTGCAGATTATTAATTGGCTTGATAATCAAATCCCTAAAGCCACATTTTATCCTCTTCTACTTTATTTAGGAGCTCACAGGGACTTTGATTCCTTGCAGGTTGTAAATGAAGGGGAAGGATTGGAAGTCTAACTTATAATCTGACCCTAATACCCTGTTGTGTCTTGTCCTCTGCCACAGATCAAGTCAATCCGTCTGCCCCGGGAGGGAGGCGAGGGAGGACGCTTCAAGGGGTTCGGCTATGTGGAATTCGAGACCCGGAGTGAGCTGATAGAGGCCCTGGGCAAGAATGATGATGTGAGTGCTTGGAGTGTGGGCAGTGGCAGGGAGTCTTGTGCTGGTAGAAATCCAGGAACAGATTCTCATGCATTTTGGTGTCTTGTCTCAACTTCTTTTGGCAGGCTGTAGTGGAAACTATTGGATATCACAAAAGAAAGATAACCTGTTTAGCCTGTTTAGATGCCTTGCTAAAACAATAGAAAACCAGAATTTCAAATAAGTTAATCAGTTTAGTTCTGGAATTGTCTTCATATTCTTTTCCTGAAATATTTGGCTTACACTTCTGACCTGCTCATTTCTCTTATAGTTTGTTCCAGATACATATATAAATATATTCCAATAAGGGAAGCTGTTATTAATACTCAAATATATACCTCCTCCTTGTTACTTTCTAGGTACCTTTATTTTTATGAGAGAGGCTGTAATTAATATTCAAATACCTCCCTTTTGTCAACTTCTCTTATGCTCTCTCAAGTGTGTGTGTGTGTGTGTGTTAGTCATCTGTCCACCCTAGAAGCACCACTTTCTCTGCCAGATGATGGGGAACCGCAAGGTCCGCTTGGATGTGGCAGAGGGTGAGGGTGGCAGCATACGAAGGGGCTTCTCAGACCGGAGTGGGCGAGACGATGACCGGCTGGACCGCAGTGAGGGTGTGTCTGACTGGCGTGCTGCCCCCCCTAGAGAAGGTAAGTGTGGCGGGGGCTGTAGTGTGTGGTGCTGGCTGTGTCATGGTGTGTGGAAGAGAGGGAGGCACTGTGCTGGGTGAGGCATCAACACTTTACCTGCTGTCACTTAGTAAAATGATGTCTTCCAAATGTTGAGTGTTGCTCCTCCTAGGGTAGTTGAATGTGGCTGGCTGTCTCTGTAGTGTGTGCTGCTGGGTGTCAGGGTGTGCAGTAATGGAAGAGAGCTAGGCACTGTGCTGGATGAGGCATTGTCAACACTTCACCTTCACTTCTTAATAAAATTATCTCATGCTAATGTTGGGTATAATTTTGAAAGATGACATTATGAAGGTGATCAATTGTATGGCTATGTATATCAAATATATATAGTTTTTTAGTGCCTGTGGTTTAACTTTTTGGCTAGTAAAACTGTTAGTGTGGCCTTTCATTGATTTATGGAATTGAATTAAGCTCAGAATTTGGCCGAGTTCCTCCTAGATAATAAAAGAATGTATTGATAAATTAAGTTTTAGAGTTGGTTTATATTTTCCTGTACTTTTACCATGCAGGTCATGTGTGTACACCTTTTCTTTATGCACAGCTACTTTTTTATGCAGTTCTGTTTCAGAAATGTTGTTGTTTATATGATTGCAGCTTCAGTTCATCCTTGGAGGCTGAAGGTTAAAAGGTTACAATATTACATCAGTTTTACACAGTTTAGCCACACATAATGATCATACTTTTCTTGTTATTGCTCTTCCTAACGTAGTTCTGATTTGATGTGTGACAACTGTAGTTACCCTGTGAAATTCTACCTACCATTCTGTACTTCAATATACTGGTGTCTTTTTTCTGGAGGAGTCTGTTGCAGAAGAGTGTACATGTGCGTCTGTTTGTGTACCCAAGCCTTGTAGTATTCTCAAGCCTCTGACACCTCCATTCTCTCTCTCTCTCTCTCTCTCTCTCTCTCTCTCTCTCTCTCTCTCTCTCTCTCTCTCTCTCTCTCTCTCTCTCTCTCTCTCTCTCTCTCTCTCTCTCCTAACACAACCTAACCAATCAAACTAAACTCAACCTAACCTAACCTAGCCCAACCCAACCCAACCCAACCCAACCCCATCCCAACCTAACCTAACTGAACTTACCCTAACCTAACCCTACCCAACTTAATCCAGCCTAACTTAACCCAACCCAATCAAACCAAACCAAACCAATCCAACCTAACCTAACTTTACCTTACCCCACAGACCGGGACAGCCGTAGTCCAGTGCGCGGAGGCTTTGGAGACCGTGATCGCGGAGGTTTTGGAGACCGTGATCGCGGAGGTTTTGGAGACCGGGACCGCGGCTTTGGTGACCGGGATCGAGGTGGCTTTGGTGACCGCGACCGAGACCGAGGGGGAGGCTTTGGTGACCGCGATAGAGGGGGAGGTGAGTATTGGTGGTCTGGTTTTTCTCTCATCCCTATTGTATTTTTTATTTTGTTGTTATTATTTATTTAGAGTCCTGGTCTTCTTTTCCTACTACTTGGCCAGAGCATCTAATTTTTTTTACCTCATCACTTCTGTAATGCATTCCAATCCTGCCGTGTTTCGTGCTTCTTCATTTTATGGATGTTCTCTGTTGTTGTTGTGATAAGCAGAAATGCAGTAAATCCATAACATAATGAACTATTTTATGCGAAGGTTAGTTTCTTATGTCGTAAAATTTGTTCTATCCAGTGGTCATTATTGTGAGGCATTCTAGTGAATTCAAGGCTTTATACAGGGTATCATAATTATAATGTCTCTGTTTTAGTACAGTAAAATCCCTCTTGTCCGGCATTCGAGTATCCGGCAGCTTCAAGTATCCGGCACATTTTTCCCCGAGCCTTAAAATCAATAAAAAATCAATGTGTACTCATAAAATTGATTAAATTATGAGGACGGCACAATCCCCGAGTTCCAAAAACAGTTTAATGTCAAGGATGTGATATTCATGGCTTCACTTGCTTGGCTAGACATTAAAAGGCAAACATTGATGCGATGTTGGTGCAAATTGTACCCTTTGATGATGTGTGATGATGAGGATGATGAGGAGTTTGAAGGGTTTGTAGGTGGCATGAAAAATTCGGTGGTGAGTGAGCTGAGGGAAATGGGGGGAAATGTGCAACTTAAAGTGACAGATGAAGCGTTACAGGAATGTGTGGACGTGGACGAAAATCAGGCCGCAATATTCACTCTCACAGACGAGGAACTTATCAACGCTGTAGTAGAAGTTCATTTAGAGAAAATTAGTGATGATAGTGATGATGATCATAATGAGCCTAAAGTAACTTGGGAACAGGCTGCGAAACACATAGCTGGCTTTGTCAGGTTTGCTGAGCAGTGCACATACATGTCAACCCGAGATGTTATGACCCTTCACTGCATTGAGAATGAGTTTTTGCTGCAAAGAAGAAGGAGCTGCAAACAAGGAGACATTAGAAACTATTTTAAAGTAGCTTGTAAGGGAAAAGAAGTGGGGCAAACAAGTACAGAATCTGATGATGATGATGACCCGGAGGATGTTGAATGAGAGGTGTGGGGAGCGAAAAAGTGTCACAAACACTCGTACATTTTCATATCTTTATTGTATGCTATACATGTTGGCTAATATTGAATAAAGCAAATAAGTGTATACGTACTTTATTTTTGTAACCCATTAACTTATTTATAAGAGGAAAGTATTAAAGAGAATGTTAGTACAGTAGTATTGTGTGTTGGTGAGTGTGAGGTGGCAGCGCGGGTGGCAACGCGCGGCACGGCGATCAGCTGATCTTTGTTATGGTAAGATGCGTGAGTGTAGGGTGGTGATTGTGGACATAATTTCACTTCTATTCAAGTATCCGGCATGCTTCAAGTATCCGGTATGTCGGCGGTCCCGTTGATGCTGGATAAGAGAGATTTTACTGTATTCTTTCTTTTCTTTAATGTGAAAAAACAATTGGCAGTTTTTTTTTATAGACTTCCCTCAACCTTTTCAGTAGCCAGCACATAATTTCTTTAAATTTCTAGCTTTGTAGAGAAACTTTTCGCACTGTAAAAGGGAAAACAAGGAATTAAAGACAAATGTAGTGTTTTTTTATAATTACAGAATTTACAAATACTGTATTGATGTAGTAAGTGATTAAATTAATAGCAAGGAAGGGAGGGATATGTCAGTAGCAATGAAAGAAGGTTGATGAAGACACTGTATGCTCTCTCTCTCTCTCTCTCTCTCTCTCTCTCTCTCTCTCTCTCTCTCTCTCTCTCTCTCTCTCTCTCTCTCTCTCTCTCTCTCTCTCTCTCTCTCTCTCTCTCTCTCTCTCTTGGCTTTTCCTAATACATAAAAGAACAATACTTAATAAATGCACATTAACTTTTATTCATTTATTTATTTATTTATTTATTTATTTATTTATTTATTTATTTATTTATTTATTTATTTATTATTCCAGGTTTCAGGGACCGCTATGGTGACCGTGATCGTGGTTTTGGTGACCGGGACCGAGGTTATGATCGGGACCGAGGCTTTGACCGCGACAGAGACCGAGGTGAGGTTGGTTAGCTGAAGTGCAGTGTGATTAAGTTGTGTGGTGGCAAATGAGAGGTCAGTAGTTGGTTATTGTGGTGGTGGTGGTGGTGGTTAGTTTGCATTTGGTTGTGGTGAGTGTTGTGTATATTGTAGTGAAAGAGTAGTGATGGTGGTGGTGGTGGTGGAAAGAGAAAAAATAGGAAATGTTCGTTTAAGAGAAAGGTGATAATGATGGTGGTGGAAGAAGGGAAGATAGAGAGTGAGATGTATTAATGAAAGATGACGTACAGTACTGGCTGTTGATGGTTGCAGTGTTGGAGGTAAGGAATGAATGATGATGATAGTGATGATAAGGATGACAGAAGAGAAAGCTAAAAGAAAAAAAAATTATTGAGAAAGTATTGTGTAGAAGTGAAAGGTTTAGTAGATATTAAGACTTATTAGAATTGAGGGTTAGTGACAGTAAAGATGGTGGGAGAAGAGAGAGAGAGAAGGGAAAGGATATACAGAGAGTGATAGACTGAGCAGCTGTCATATGGAAGTGTATATACAGGGAGTGATAGACTGAGCAGCTGTCATACAGAAGTGAAAGATATGTGATGATTCTGTTGCAGTGAGTGATTTACTTATTTATTTACTTTTTATGCTTATTTATAGTTGGAGGTAGTATCAGTTTCAGCCACGATAAGTATTCCAGGTGCCAAAACTAAAGCTTATTTGGTACCACATACGAAGAAAGTCATTATGTATTTGTTTTCATTACAGAGTGTCAAGTGTAAGTCTTTTAGTCTTTTAAATTTAAGTTCCTGATTGTTCATTAGTATAAGTTTTTTTATTTTTTTATTTTTTTTTATTAGAAGTGAATCAACGAAGGAGTTACATTGAAATGATCGTTTGTTGAACATTTGTGAATCTCAATTAACCTAGATTTCTATATTTTTTTCCTCCACACGGTGTATTTCCCAGTCAAAAGATGCATAACATAACTCACCCCAAGAACATTTTCAAACTCATATTTTCCACAGCAGCTAACAAACACTGTAATGTAATAGTATCTTATAAGTTTCCCTCCTGCCTCTTTCCCTTCCTTACACCTCCTCCTCCTCCTCCTCCTCCTCCTCCTCCTCCTCCTCCTCCTCCTCCTCCTCCTCCTCCTCCTCCTCCTCCTCCTCCTCCTCCTTTTCCTTATCATTGGCCTTCCCTTCCTCCTCTTCCTGGTCTCTGTGGTTGGTTTTGCAGGGTACAGGGACAGATATGGTGACAGGGGTTATGACAGGGATCGAGGCTATGACTGGGACCGAGGCTATGACAGGGACAGAGGCTATGACAGGGATCGAGGCTATGACAGGGACAGAGGATATGACAGGGACAGAGGTAAGCTGGAGCCTCACTCTGGCAAGGGTATGAGGCTTGGATTTTGTCATTGTTTTTTTGGCTCATTATATATATGGTAGAATATGTCATTATTATATTATTATTCATTTTTTTTTATTTCTTCACTTTTTTTTTTTTTTTGTTCATATATTGTAGAACAGTATGTCTTTTTTTTTTTTTATTATTTATTTATTTATTTATTTATTTTATTTATCTATTTTTTTGTTGTGATGCAACTCTTCACTTAATGTACTTCACAGTTTGGTGGATTCCAGATGCAGCTGACAAGATTTCCTACTCTCACTGAATATCTGTATTTTATTTAGGATTTTCTTTTTAGAGAACTAGATTTTGTGTGTTGCATCCAAATCTCATAAAAGTGAAGTACATAAAGTTGAGGGTCAAGTGCATTATCATTATTATTATTATTATTATTATTATTATTATTAGTATTAGTATTAGTATTAGTATTATTATTGCAACAGCCTCAGTGGGTTTAGTTCCAAGGGCGGCACAAAAAAATAATTGGCAGCCTCGCACTTGTACATTACTTTGTCTTAAAGTATTGAAAGTCTCAAGCTTCAGTATAGGAGAATAGGGCCAAGAATCCCCAATCCTTCCTGTGTTTTGTCCTCTTCTGTCCTTGCAAGTACCGCTTGTGCAGCCATGTTAGTGGATCTCCTGCATGTCTGGAGCCTGGCAGACCTAGAGAGGCATGTCTGGTTGTTACATAGACTGTGGAGGTAATTGAGGCTTTCCATACATGAATGAGGCAAGTGATGCAGGGATTGGAACTGAGCTGTGATCTGGCTTGACTTGGGAAGAGTGTCTAGATCATCTGTGTGTGTGAATTTGCCTCCCCCGCAAAAATATAATAAATAGAAAATAAAAAAAATTAAAAATGTGGAAGTGTGTAGATGAGGAGTACAACCTCATCTAGACATCACTTTGCTAAAGGAATTAACCAGAAATGTCTATGATAAAGGTAATGTGAATTTCTATAAAGATGCTTGTGCCTGGAATTCAAACCAGGAGTGAGGCAACATCCTAGATCATGCAAACAGAAACTGCCTGAGTTACCATCCACCCTCCTCTCTAGCCTGCCAGTCAGCCCTTTCTTCCATGCAGTTGTTGAGTGAGGCAAGACCTGCTGGCTCCAAACATTACTTTCCTGCCATTCTCTTGGTGTTGCTTGCCTCATTACTGCAGGAAGCACCTCAGTTGTTGGTGTCTATGGTCCTTATTCTGAAACACTTCCATGCCACTCTTCCACCACATTTCAAAGGCTCTAGTTGAAGCTATATGGGTTTTTAAGGGTGTTTCTATGGTTCCAGCAACAGATTAATATGTTATTAAAAGGAGAAACAGTCTTGAGAACCCGAATAATCATCTCTGTGGCCTTTGAAAATAGTTGTAATGAGAGAGCAAAGTGTTTCTGAATACAGACTTAGAGATCTCACCTGTTTGGCTGTTTGGCTCCCTGTCTTGGGTGATCCTTGACTCCTCTTAGACAAATAAAGTATTCCAAATTTTCCAAAGTGTGAACCATCACTGCTTGGTGGTGGTGGTGGTGATCTGTTCATTAGTTTGGAGTCTAAATTGATGATAGTTTTCTTGTCAGTGCTGCCAAAAAAATATACCCACTAGAACATTTTAAGTTGAAATTGTGTTGATAGATAAAAGCAGTTTATGCAGAAATAGATGTTCATTGTTAAATAGTGTTGCTGTTATTTATTTTTCATTTGTCATTTTTGATATATATATATATATATATATATATATATATATATATATATATATATATATATATATATATATATATAAATTTTTTTTCTCAATGTATGTACACAGTAGTCTTCCTATCCACTTTTCATGCAGTATTTCTGTGGTTTGTTTATGTATGTATTTTTTACAAGTGTGTACAAATGTGTTCACAAGTTTGCTCTTCACTTACACATGTTATATTTTTTGTGGTGCTCTCAGCCCATTTCTTGCCTTGATCTTGTGGCGCGTCACAGTTATCAAGATGTTACAGAAATTCACCAAGTGCTTAACTCTTCCACCAATAGAATAATCCCCAGAGGCCAGACACTGAGCACTGTATTTTAAAATGTAGTCTCTTATAAGCACAATTTTCTATTGGCAGAGGTTTGTCAGGTACTTGTGGGTGTTTTTCATAATGATGTGGAATTTTAAATATCACTAGAATGATACAAACACTCTTGAAAACCTCAGTAATTCCATGAGTATCTATTAAAAGTATATAAAATATTAAAGCATTTGAGAATATGAACCTAAAAGCCACAGAATTAAAAAGAATACAATTAAAATTTACTGCAAATTTTGTTTTTGTGGATTCAGTATCTAATATTGTGAAGCTTTTCTTTAACCTTTTACTTGAGATAAGGGGGAAAAAATACTGTTGAATTGTGCTGCACTGAGTCATAGATATTTGTACCTGAGTGTTTATGGCACTTGGTCACATGAAATTCTACTGTTGTAGGTTTGATCAAAGTCATGGTGGTCCCAGTTTTACCTTAGGATTATTGCAGTGCTTGGTGCTTTGTGGTGATGGGAATAGTGCATCAGGTGAAGGTGAGGGAGTTGTGAGCTCTGGGAGGCAAAGAACAGTTCCAAAAAGAATGGTCATAATTGCCAATAAGATTAAATGAATATCTCACAGCTCCTCCCATTGGATGAAGGAATGGATGCATGTCTGCTTGGCCTGGCCTGGTCATGTGAGCCTCACTGTGCTTGCCTCCCACCTGTAACTTTCCACTACTCCTTCACACCTGTCTGGCTCATGACCAATGATGAAAATACTTCAGTCATTTCAAACCAATAGGAACTTAACTATTCAACTAGTTAAACATGCACACATGCCTAAGATTGTTAATGGTGTTCCTGTAGTGCTTTGTTCATGTATTGTATTGGTTATATGTTCAGGTATTACTTTATGGAAAATATGTTGTGTGGAGCAGGCCATCGCGCACACACACACACACACATCAGGGAATTTAAGACAATAGGAAACAAGGATCTACAGAAATAGAGTTTTCAAAATGGAGCTGTGGATCAGTGAGATGCATTACCAGAGGAGGTGGTGTGTGCAAATAGTGTGCATAAATTAAAAGAAAATATAAGTTATCTCTTATTTGACAAGATATAACAGGTTTGGCTCAATCCACTAAACATACAAATAGGACTTAGCAAACCTCATTCAGTCCTGTGAATATCTATCTGTTTATATCCTAGGCCAGGAATCCCACATGGGGTGAGCCAAACAAGGCACCACACACACACACACACACACACTTTTGGCCCTTGTTCCCTAGTGAATTCTAACAAATTAATAAATACAAGTGGCTCAATACAGGACATAAGCTTCACTCTGTCCTGTTGATATACAAAATAGATCAATATTGATATGTAAAAACACACTACAATCAGGCTAGATGTGGTAGGCAGTGTGGATGCCAGTAATGCTCATTCTGGGCTGTATTGTTGTGGCTGTTGTGTGGCTCATCTGTGTCACCTCCTAGCTGTGTTGTGCTGTGTTGAACTGCCATCATCTTGAAATTAGGGCATTCTATTATATTCATGAAGTTTGTTGTAAGGGTGAGCACGTTTGAATGTGTGTTTTTGTATAATTCTCTTTCTGTGTTGTTAGTGTTGCCTTTCAGGATTTGCTTTCTCCTTCATTATTGTTAGCATTTCAGAAGCTCGTATGAGTGAGCACTGTTAAATGTAAGCTTTCCTGTTCTCATCTTCCTGTGTTGTCATTCAGTTCTTACTTCCTCTCCTGTGTTGTCTCATACATGTCTCCTTGATGTGTATCCTTCAGTATTTGCATTCTTGAAGTTCATTTTAAGGGTGAGTGCCATTAAATGTGTGCTTTCCTGCAGTCATCTTGTGTGTTGTCATTCAGTCCTTGCTTCTTTTCCTGTGTTGTGTCACATGTGTCTCCTTGTTGCCTTTTCTTCAGTGTTTGTATTTTATAAGTCATTTGTATAGGTGAGCTCTACTTTTTTTCAACTGCCTTCCTGTGTTGTCATTCAGTCCTTGCTTCTTCTTCTTCCTGTGTTATCTTATATGCCTCCATGTTGTGTTTCCTTCAGTATTTGTGTTTCACCCTTGCCACATAAGATGATTGTTAGTTTTAAATTTTGTTAGGCTGAAAAAGTTGGTGTAGGAGTTGGAATATACAGAAATTGCTGCACTGTAGAGAACTGAAGAGCTGAATGAACATTTTGGCATCTATTTGATATTTACCTAGTTTGTTGTGTCTTTCTTTCATATATCCTGTATTGTCTTGTGTATGCTTCACTTCATAAGTTAAATAATACTGACCTCTATGCCACCTCTCATCTACCATTTGTTGTTTATATTGTCATCTTGTATTTTCTTCTCGTGTATCCTGTATTGTGTTACACATGCATACATCACAGGATTACTAGCAGAATGAACACCTCAAGCACCAAACGTACCTCTTGCTCTTTGCCACCTCTCATCCGCACCTGTTGTGTGTATTATCAGCTTGTATCTTTGTTCCTTGAATCCTGCGTTGTGTTACGCATACACCACAGGATAACTTGCAGAATGGTCATCTCGAGCACCACACTCTTCTGTCCTTGTCTTAGTCACTTGTGTTTTATCTTGCACCTCTTTTGCCTGCGTCTCTTTTTCCCCCAACTTTGCCTTCCCCCCTCCTCTGCAAAATGATCCATGCTAATTTCCAGGGCGTTATATGGGTGGGTCAGGTGGATACCGTGATGATCCGTGGAGGAGGGATCGCGATGGCCCAAGCCGCGGCTCTGATTCGGCACCAAGAGAGCGCCCCAAGTGAGTACCAGTTGACTTACCCACTGACTTGTATCTTGTGTTGCCTTGTATTCTTGTCTTCTGCTTGGGAGTTGAGTATCCTTTGGTATTTAGTCTGCTTGTAGTGAGAATGAGATAAAGTCAAAAGGAGAGACTTAAGAGGATATTTTGTCTTATTAATTGTGATCTCGTGTCATTCTGTTTTTCCTTCTGCCGTTATCTTCCTCATCTCTGTTGCCCTTTGTCCTCCGTCTCATGCATCCTTTATGTTTAGAGACTACTATCATTTAAGTTCTTTCTTCACTACCATCTATACAGGTCATTCCCTCAGCTTTCCATCTCACTGTCCCATCGTCATGTTCATTCGTTCCTTCACCACTCCCTCATGTCACGTTCATTCTCCTACATCCTTCATCATCCCCCTCATATCGCATTCATTCTCTCATTCTCTTTGTCATTCCTTCATTTTTTCTGTCATTCTGTCATCCCCCCTCACCATTCCCTCATTTTCTTATCCTTTTCATTCCCTCATTCCCTTCTTCGTTCCTTCCCTCATTCCTTCTCTTATCCTCTTCATTCTCTCACTCCTTCCTTTTCCTCAGGTTGCAGCTGATGCCAAGGAGCAGGGGCCCAGAGGCTGAGGAGAAGAAGGACGCTGGAGGTGGCGGTGGCAGTGGTGGAGGAGGTGGAGGAAGTGGAGGAGGAGGAGGAGGAGGAGGAGGAGGAGGAGGAGGAGGAGGAGGAGGTGGCAGTGGTGGTGGTGGAGGGGGAAGTGGAGGTGGAGGTGGAGGTGGAGGAGGAGGAGGAGGATCCAGCATCTTCGGCGCTGCCCGGCCGGTGGACACAGCTTCAAGGGAGAAGGAGATAGAACAGAAACTCCATGGACGGGAACTGCCTAGGAGGTTAGTGTGTCATGCATACCATTAGTACTCATGAAAACACTTACGTGACTTGCAGGCGAGATAAATTTTAACCATTTTGATGCGATATGCAATAATTCATGCCACTAAAAAGCAATGTATAAAATCTTTTAGGCATTTAGTTTAAAGACTGGGAGAGAGAAGACTAGATTTTGTAATTTCTAGGCAGTTCACTGCTTGGAGATGGCTGTGGAAGATGTCTCAGAGTGGCTAGTGTTTAAGGATGTGCCAATTAGCAGTACAAGGGTTTTAGGATTAGCCAGAAGGGGCTGTAGCTAGGAATTGATCCTCTTACCAGAACAAAACACAATGCCATACATGTTGTGAGGATTGAATGCTAGACTAGGAGAACTAAGTATATAGTTGTCAAGATTATAATGATTGTCAGGTCCTGAGATCAGTTTGGGGTATTTGTGCCCTCACTCATTAGCACAAGTATTGCTGACACCAACTTGTTTATTTGTGTGGTTAAGATTCTCAAGTTTATTAATGTGAATAGGATGAAAAGAAAAAAAGTTTAAGCTTCATCAAGTTAAATTTAGAAAAGAGATAGGAAGTTATTGGTGTCTTCTCTGTTTTAGCTGAATAACACCTGACACCAGGATGGCTTGCTTGTCAGAATAATGGTAGTGTTTGCATGAGTGGTGCAGATGCTACATACTGCCAGAAATTTTAATACCTGATGTGTTGTTGTGAACTTTACAGGAAACTCATATTTGACTGTTTCTCTTACAAAAATATTACATATATATTTTTATATGTTTAAGGTACATATCATGTCTTAGAATGCACTAACAAGATGGTTGTGAGGTCAATTTGTGGGATCTGTAATGTTGGCTATATGCGACAAGGAATGAATATTTGTAGACTGTATACATACCTATAAATACTTTTTTATTTGTACTAATATTGAAATACTGATAGTGGTTGCCAGCAAAGGTGTCGACTAAGAAAATTAAGATTTTCCTCAAAGAGACTGGGTCTTTCGAGGTTGCAGGGGCAAAGGAAGAAATTGAGGAAAGAAGCTTATGTTTTGTCTTAAGCTATGTATACAGGATTAATTTATTATCTGGTAAGCAAATGCATAGCTAAAGTATTATTATTTAGATGTAAAAGACATAATGCTGTTTATTTTTTAGAGTTATCAACCAATACAACCATTACTTGAATTTGTTAGATATAGGATAGAAAAGATCAGTACATCTAAGGAGCTCTAATAGTATTCTTCTCTGTGTGAACTCACATCTTCGCAGGGCTGTAGATGTATGTATGTGTCAGGTCAAATTAGCCAATCTGTCTGTTGTAAAATGCCATGACTTGCTATATGTGTGCTGTGGTTGACTGCAATTCAGAGTCTAGAGAACCAAGAACAAGAATAAAGAGTGCTAGTAATATCAGAAGATGGGTTAAGTTTCCAGCTGCAAAGAATTGATGAAATTGGAGGAGAATGTGACTTTGTTTTGGTTTTGTAGAGCCTGTTGTACCTCACAGCCAGCAGCAATCATCTGTTTCTTATTTCCTTTTTCTTTTTAGTAACTTTTTCTGGCAACCAGTGGGAGTATTTAAACAGAAGTATAAATAAGAAATATTCAGATATGCATAAACTCAATAAATATTCATCCCTTGTATATAGCCAACATTTCAGATCCCAGAAGTCAGTCTCAAGTGTTTTCTTAGTGCATTGTAAGGCATGTGAAATGAATTATGAAAATATGTGCATAACATTTTTGTGAAAAAACAGTCGAATGTGAGCTTTCTGCAAAGTTCACAACAACACGTTTAATTAAACTAATTAAATAATTAAAATAAAATTTTTTGGCGATATGTAGCATCTGCACCACTCATGCAAACTCTCCTGTTGCTCGTCACTTTATTTTACTAATGAAAATGTAAGTTTTAGAAGTTCAGAGAAGACTGATCAGCAAAAAAGATCAACTTCTGTAAGGTTCCACTATTTTATTATTTTATCTAAAGGTTATCCCCAAAATTTGTGGTGTTAGAACTTGATCTCTCTCTCTCTCTCTCTCTCTCTCTCTCTCTCTCTCTCTCTCTCTCTCTCTCTCTCTCTCTCTCTCTCTCTCTCTCTCTCTCTCTCTCTCTCTCTCTCTCTCTCTCTCTCTCTCTCTCTCTCTCTCTCTCTCTCATTGGTTCATATTCTTAAACACTTCCGTTGCTACAAAGAAGTCTAGTTCTAATGATTTTTTTTTCATTAATGATGCAGAATCCATGTTTATCACTAGAGTCATGAAAATACTTGTAACCCCTAAAGGACAGGAACATTCTGCGCAGATGTTCCTCCCAGCCAGGCTAGTTTTGATAATTCAGCAAAAATGGGTAATTTTCCACCACCAATTTCTCAACTTTGCCTTGAACAATTGCTTAAAATGTAACAGCATCACACTTGTGAATCCTTCCTCTTCTGTCTCCCATAAACCCAAACTCTCTAGGTGATGTGGTGCCTCTGTGGCAAAGTGGTGAAGTGAGTAACTTTCTGTGCTTTCTCAGCCTATGTTTGGATGGTTGTGTGCCGTCTGGCGGCCTGGCTGGGCCCCAGCGAGGGGGCCCAAGCCTATTTTATCTGTTTCCCTCACCAATATCTCTCAGTCATTCACTCACATGAATGCCTAAATCTATAATTTCATGGACACACTAAAGGAAATAGTATTGCTGTCAGTCACTCATAACACAAGAAAAAAATGAATCATTACAACTGGGAATAGTATATTAGAGAAACACAGTCTACTAGTGTTTTATTTTTCTCCAGTAAAACCACTTGTGAGACTTGAGAGAATAACTTCTAACTCTCTCTCAATAGTATTTTCACTAAGAGATTATTTTGGAGCAAATTTACTCTTATTTAGAGTGGAAGTCACTGGCCACTTATCCTTGCCCCAGGAATCCGAGGAAGAGGAATGATTATTTTCCTCTGTAGCCATCACTATGGTTCACAAGACACTCAGGCTCAGAGGGAGACATTGTTCTGAGGGAAGGGTGTTTGCAGACCCAAAAAATTTGTGGATATTTGAAATAAAACCCACAAAATGCAGGTCAACTATGGACACCACCCACCCTTTGCATTGCATCAACTATAGGTGGCACCCACTCTTTAGTGGTTAAAAATCCAGTAACTTTCATAGGAGCCTGTTAAAGTAAGTTAAGATAATATTCCAAAATATTAAAGAATACAGACCAGCATCTCAGGTCACAAGACAACAACATTATACATCTGATGTGAATGGTGATAATCATGTACAAATAATGAAGCAAGTTTTTTCTCTAACCAAACAGGGATGGAGGTATAGGAGATAGAGGAGACAGAGGAGAACGAGGTGGAGAAAGAGATCGAGGTGGAGAAAGGGGAGAACGAGGTGGAGAAAGAGATCGAGGTGGAGAAAGGGGAGAACGAGGTGGAGAAAGAGATCGAGGTGGAGAAAGGGGAGAACGAGGTGGAGAAAGAGATCGAGGTGGAGAAAGGGGAGAACGAGGTGGAGAAAGAGATCGAGGTGGAGAAAGGGGAGAACGAGGTGGAGAAAGAGATCGAGGTGGAGAAAGGGGAGAACGAGGTGGAGAAAGAGATCTAGGTGGAGAAAGGGGAGAACGAGGTGGAGAAAGAGAAAGAGGTGGAGAAAGAGAAAGAGGTGGAGGAGAAAGAGAAAGAGGTGGAGAAAGAGGAAGAGGTGGAGAAAGAGGAGAACGAGGTGGTGGAGGAGGAGGAGGTGGTGGCGGCGGTGGCGGTGGTGGCGGTGCAAGCATCTTCGGAGCAGCCCGGCCTGTGGACACAGCTGCCAGGGAGCGCCAGATTGAAGAGAAGCTGAGGAAGATGGAGCCGTCTGTGAAGTAAGTGTTGTGGTGCAGGAGTGACGAGGTTGTCTGGTCCTGGTGGTGACTGACTGTTATACACACACGTCATTTTCATCAGGTTGTGACTCAACAAACTTGGGTACTGCTCTCCATGGTCTGCGTAGGCTAAATTTTGGCTCATTCAGTACTACAATTTTCAGACTGTACAAAATACACTATACCATCCTTGGCATGATTTGTGTTCCTGTCATCTCCAGTTCCTGTAATGTAGACAAAATATTAAGAGAAAACTTATTATAATGTAGAATTGCAATACTATCAACAAGTAATTAAACTTCTTTCACGAATCATAGACTATAACAAAATGACTTACATACTTAACCTTTGCATTGGCTTACCTTTTCCACTGATATCACTTGAGGTACTATTGGGAAAACTCTAACCTGATATAATAAATGCATGAGAAAAACAAAGAAACAAGACTATTAAACTATTTTGACAGTGTAGAAAAGTCTTAAATCATCTAATAGAACTCTGTGAAACACACACACACACACACACTCAGGTGTATACCAGGTTAAAGTTTTCTCAATAGTACATCTCTGCTGAAAATTCAAATGATCTGCTCTGCTTGCTTTCATTGTGTTGTGCTTTTTCCTTCAGTCTCAAGTCCTTTAGTCTTAGAATTTATCATTTGCAAGACTGTCAGCAGATCAAAGGGATTGAGATTTAGGAAACATGCACAACACCATGGGAGTGTTCAATGTACATCACTTTCCTGCTAGTCTTGACTATACCATGTCCTTGAGCTCTAACTTCCTTGAACAGCTGGAAAGAGAAATATTACTACGTTTCATTTGCATTTTCATCTATATTATCATTAAGTGTAGAAGCAGGTTTTTCTCTTTTAAACAAAAGGCAGAAACAACCACATTTCAACAATATATTTTTCTGTCATTTTTATTTGTCTTCAACTTTTTCTGCAAATAGAAAACTAGCAGTTAATTTAAGCTTCATCTGTTTCATGGAGAATTTACTCTTGGACAGCAGCAATGTAAAATTATACTTTTATACATCCATATGTATATATATATACATATGGTATAAACCTGTGTTGTTTTATTTGTCTTTTAAAGTCACATTCTAAAAACTGGAAAGGTAACAAAAAAATGTAGCTGTGCTGAAATAACCGTTGTTTTCACCTTCATCTATTTAAAGGAGAGTTTACTCTCAGACTACCTAAATGTAAAATGATACTCTTTTACACACACTCAAAATAGTATTGCTACACACTCAGCACAAAACAAACTGACTCCAAGGATGGATCCATTAATAACAGGCTACTTATGTTGGTATCCCTGCATGTGTTTAGTGCTGCTGTACCTGCATGAATCAAGTGAGCAACACCTGTTCACTGTGACATGTTCTGCTTCCCAGGGATGAGCCGCCGCGCCGCTATGGTCGTGATGATGGCATGAGGGACATCAGGAGAGATGAGGGCACCAGGGACATCAGGCGAGATGAACGCAACAGGGACATAAGGAGGGACGAGCGGCGAGATGACCGCAGGGACGATAGGCGAGATGATCCCCGGGATAGGAATGGCCCTCAAGATGACAGGGATGACACGAGGGACAGGGACGGCTCCAGGGACAGCCAGAGGAGTGGTGGCCCTGCCACCCAAAGGGACCGCAAGGGACCTCCAGTGAAGGATACGTCCAATGAGAAGGTAGCAATGTGTAACGTGAATTATGTTTGTTGTGGCTGTACTAATAAAATATCTGCCCTTCCTGCCCTTCCTGTAATATGGGAACTAAAACTGTATACCATAATCAGACCTCATCTAGATTTTGCTGTGCAGTTCTGGTCCGCATATTACAGGAAGGATATAGATATAATAGAATCAGTGCAAAGGAGAATGACTAAAAGGATACAGGGGATGAGGGGCATCCCTTATGAAACAAGACTGAATTTATATTCTTTATAGATATGTATGTCAAGAGTAGACCTGATGGAAGTCTAAGTGGTATAGGAGATATAACAAGGATGACATAAGCTAAATTCTTAGGGTCAGGATAGAACAAGAAATGGGTTCAAGCTTGAAAAAGATAGATTTTAAAGAGATGGGAAGGAAAGAATGGTAGATTGAATGGAATGGACTCAGTTATCAGATTTTAAAAGAGATAGGAAGGAAAGAGTGATAGATGAATGTAATGGACTCAGTAATAAGGTTGTTAGGACTTTTCTACTTCTCAGATCCTTGATAGAAATAACAAACTTGCATCATCTTTTCTGTTTTACCTTGAGTTTCCCTATATTGATTTCCCCTTGTCCATTCAGATCCTTGATACAAGTAATAATATTGCACCATCATTTTTGAAGCATGTCAAGTTTTCTCTTGAGCTCTCAGATCTTTGATAAAAGTAACAAGTTTGTACCATTATTTCTGAATCAAATCAAGTTGCCTCTTAATTTTCCTTTATCCTTCCAGATCCTTGATACTGCCAACAAATTTGCCAGCCTTGACTTTGAGGCTGAGGATTAGGAGCTCAAAGCTACGTAGTGTGCAAGGCAGGCCAGAGCTGTCTAGCCTGCAGGCGTTCCAGAGTGTGTGGCTGCCTCTCTGACGGCCTCTTACTGACCTCCCCGGCACGGTCCTCGCCACCAGCTCAGTGATAGACACCCTGTGGTGGCTACCAGTGTCTCCGGCCCCTCGGCGAGTGCCCCGGCGTGGCCCTCGCTTGCACTACACCCTCATGGTCACCCAGAGCTGCTCACCTACTGATGTCTAGACTGAGTTGTGGGTCACCTCTGTGCTGCATGTGGGAGTTGTGGCATTCTTCTCAGCCTGTGTCTTGAGGGTGTTGCCTTGAAGTATTTCCCTTGTCCTCTGACTTTACTCTTTGGTTGGTGACGGCAGTGTGATGCCTGTTATTTGAGTAACCCTGTGTGAGTTTACCGAATACAAGACCACAGGCAATTAATGAACTGCTCAATCACTCTGTTTGCCGTAAGTGGTTTGGGTAAACTTGCATTACAACTTTTTATTAGTCCTTTTACTGGTATTGACAGAAAAACACTTGCTGCTTCATCTGAGTTACCCATGATGTTTCTACTGAAATACAAAACCACAGGCACTTGAAGGTTTGAACTACTCTGTCACTGCTTTTGTTGTCTGTGTTCTTTCAAAATTATAGTGCAAAGTTGCTCCATAACTGAAGTTTGATGGATATAGCAACCAGATGTTTCTTGGGTCACAGGTTGCTGGAAGAATGTAAGCAGCTTTGATGGCATGCAGCACAAGTGAGGTGGTGATTTGATTCATGCATGATTTTCAAGACCAGTATCTAGTATAATAAAAACAACAATCTTGATTTATTATGACTATGAGATGTTTTGCTATGTGTAATTTCATTCACATTCATCACTGCATGTTTTGGTTAAACTTTTGGGTTTGCTTTTGCCGAGTTCCCAGGTTTTCGTTTGAACGACTTAACACTACACAGCTTTGCAACTCAACCATGATGTGCAGGCAGACAGACAGATACTCGGTCCTGTTTATGCATCACTCATTAGTTACAACACATCGTACAGCTGCCCAAAGTAGTGATGTCATGTACAAAACATTTCAGATAACTACCTCCACATATCATCTCTCAGTTCCTCTTGGTCTTTGCTGAGTAGTTCATTTGTTGATAATTCGTTTTTATTTGATTTGTAGCTGTGAAATTCACTGGACTGTGTGACATGAGTACTTGGGGCACCTGTACCACACATTAGCTTTGAGTTGAGTCGGCTCGAGAGGAAAACTTGCAGAAGGTCTTCCTGGTTGTGCCAAGTCTTGGGTCACGCCGGGGCACAGCAGCCAGCGGCAGCAGTATATCTCTTCCAGTCAGTCTGTCAATCAGTCAGTCAGTCAGTCGATCAGTGTGTCGATCAGTCTTGTGACGGCAGTGATGACGACGAGCTGTGGTCTCACCCAGCAGCAGCAGCAGCATCATGTAGCCTTCTCTACCTGTGATGATGACCTCTCCATGTGGCTGTGTTGACCTCCAGGTGCTTATATATTGAGCTGTTTCCCCCCGAGATAGAGACAGGGAGAAAATGATTTGTACCAGAGCCAGTAGGAGGAAACGAGACCAGTTGACCAGATGAGCAGAGAGCCAGGCAGTGTTCCCTTCCAGTTGGACCGCTTGTGTGTGACTGGTGCACTCAACACTGTGGCTGTCTGCATGCAAACACTGACTGTCCCTCATGTGGAGGGCATGGCAGGGAGGCGAGAGGGAGAGAGAGAGAGAGAGAGAGCACGATGGGCGGAGAGGTGGAGTAGGAAGGGCCGGATGAGGCAGGGGGAGTTGTCAGGGCAGGAAATCAGGCACTTAGTTAATGTTATGACTTTTATCCTTATTGTATTGTACTGTGTAGCTTAAGTATGCAGCGTGTCTGGCAGTTAGGACAGAGTAATGTTAAGAGATCTTTATGAATATACTATATAAATATATAAACTAATTTTTGTTTTGATCAAATGAGGAAAAGCATTCTGATAAGCTAAATTTAAAAAATGAGTAGTTTTTATAGAATTAGATGATTGTTGTCCTCTTGGAGACTTTAGGATAGTTAAGTATTACTAATTGCACATTGACATCACTTGCTGTGAACCTTGAATAGCACTAACTCAGTGAGAGGTAGCAGAGATTAGGTTATAATTTTCTAATCAGCTTTTTTCCTGTTTTATCGCCTTATACAAAAAGTGTGTTAGATTGTAAAGTGTTGGTACTATAAGGCATCTTTTTACTCCTGAGCCCCGGAACCATGCGGCTGCCGGGCTGTATTGCTTATTACTGATTACTTGAATTGTGTTATAATTTGGCATAATAAACTTAATAAAGCGATCAGGGTTTTGGTTTTCTAGGACGAGTGGAGGAGTTCCTGTAAAGGTGATTTATTTATTTATTTGTTTATTTTTAATGAAGGAATTAAAAAAAATAAAAGATTTTTTCTACGAATGAATGGAGATGTGGTAATACAAAAGCCTTTCATTATATATATATATATATATATATATATATATATATATATATATATATATATATATATATATATATATATATATATATATATATATATATATATATATATATATATATATATATATATATATATATATATATATATATATATATATATATATATATATATACATATTTAATTTTATTTATTTTTTTATCAAAGACTTGTTCTAAGGACAAAAAAAAAAAAAAAAAACTATTATTTATTTATTCCTTTATGTACACCTTGTGAAATTGCTATCGATTAACGAAGAGAGACGAGTTAATGAAAGAGCATAAAAATGTAATCAGTTTATATGGTCAAGGATGTATTAAGAATGAAATCATTCAGATGGTTAAGAGTGTAAGATGCCTGAAGACAGCTGTGATAGTGAAGATACATCATGAAAATGGTAAATGTTGAGGAATATAGTACGTATTTAAGATGATAGATGGTCAGGAATGTAGTGAGATGGTGGTAAGTAAAGAAATGGGAACTATAATTAGAACAAATGTACAGAAATGCACTTAAGATAATTCAATCAGATTTATGTGTAAATAAGAAAATGACACTGATGAAATAAGAGAAATGTGCAAATGAAAAGTAATTACATGAAAATGTGTAAATCATGATGAATATTCAAACTGATTATAAGAATAAATAAGTGTCAAAGAATATGCACAAATTGGAAATTATTGGGACAAATATAATTATTATGGCTACATAACGACATTTTAATCGCATTTATACAAAAATATGTATAAAGGGCAAAAAAAATATGATAGTATCACAAATGCAAATAATGAGATGAAATGAACTGACTTATCAGAAATAGCAAATGTAAAACAACTTTTTGGAAATGAGCATGATATTAAGGCGAAATGTCCATTATTTTATTTATTTATTTATTTTCTCTGAATATTCTCTTTCTTTATCAATTTATCGAGATGCGCAGGCAGTGTACGAGACGTGTCCATTGAGGTGTGACGCAAGTGTTCTGTGCTGTATATAAAAAAAAGATAAATAAATAAATAAATAAATAAATCCGTACTGCTTTGTGGGTTGCCGGTGGTGGGATCAGGCGTGGAGGCGCGTGCACAAACAGGAGGTGGCGTTGCGGAGTGTTGGCGCGAGACTGCTGGGGAGCAATGACAGGTGAGGCGAGGCTGTCAGTGGGGCAGCGGCGGTCACGTTGTTCTCATCATCTTTCTTTCTTTCTGTCTTTTTTTCTTCTTCCTTCCTCATTTTTCTTCTTGTTCGTGTATTTTAATTTTCTTATTGTTCCTTTTCTTGGTTCCTTTCTTTCTTTTGTGTTCTTTGTTGTTGTTGTTGTACGAGTCATTAAAAGAAACAGTTAACAACTTCCACTACAGACGAGACACCGGCCTGTGCTTGAGAGTTACTGTCCCTGGTAGGCTGGCAAATAGGCTGCGGCAGGCCAGTAAATAGGTTTGGCAGGAGACTAGTCACTTCGTTAAATTAAAATCCACCATCTCTCTCTCTCTCTCTCTCTCTCTCTCTCTCTCTCTCTCTCTCTCTCTCTCTCTCTCTCTCTGATAAATAAAAAAAAGAAAAATACAGTTTCATTGTAAGCATATATACAGTCTCATAACGTACATTCCTTCAAGAATTCTTACAAACAAATCACATAATCTAATTCATAATGATAAAAGCCTATCGCGTGATTGTTTTTGTTACTTGAAGTAGTGATTTTAGTTTTGGAGGGACATGCAGCGTTAAATAACAGAATGGTTCATAAGAAGTTCCTCAAAGAAGAGAAAAATGAAAACAGTGACAGGTAAAATTCACATACGCAATTTGATTTATATTCATCTATCAACTATACGTATATAGATTGTTTTTGTTATTTGATATTTATAACTCAGAGCGGACACCCAGAGTTTACTAAGAGGGATTTATGAGATTGATATCCTGATAGAAAAGGAAAAAGAAAATAATTAGCATCACCAGAAGCAATGCGTGAAGTCTTTAGAAGCATCCACAAGAAAGTTAGCGATGAAAAAATGCATTTTGCAATTTTCTTCCCAATTCAAAGATTGAATGTGGCTGTAGAGCAAGTAAAGATGTCTCAGTGATCAGGGAAACGTGAAGCAAGTGGAAGTCAAAGGGTTAAAACACACACAATATAGGGTAACATTTCATTGTTTTTGTTAACTGATGTATTTTATTGTACGTACTTAATTCAGTGCAGACACTTTGGATTAAATAACAGAGTAATTATGAGATTAATTTCTTTGAAGAAAAATGATTATTATATATTATTATTATTATTATTATTATTATTATTATTATTATTATTATTATTATTATTATTATTAATAGTAGTAGTAGTAGTAGTAGTGGTAGTAGTAGAAGATAGTGTGACTGGTGAAACAGGGGTAAGCTATGTCTTGTGTAGCTGTCCGATACATATTTAGGACAGGATATGAGGGATATGAAAATAAGATAGAAAAGCAGAACTGCTGGAATGCAATAATGGTGATACTCATTCCTGATTTTGAAGAAAAACCCCTCTCAGAAAAGAAAGAAATACGTAAGCAACAAGTAAAAGCTCTTCGTTTCCCGCCATTCTTCCGACTGAGGTGTGTGAGTGGCTCACTAGTTGCCAGGCGGTGTCTTGAGCAAGGACACTAGTGTCCGACACCGGTGGCGTACACTAGTGTCCTCGTGTGTAAGAGCACTAAGAGAAGATTGGACAGGTTTATGGATGGGGATGATAAGTGGAAATAGGTAGGTATATTTCATACAGGGACTGCCACGTGTAAGCTTGGTGGCTTCTTGCAGCTTCCCTTATTTCTGATGTTCTTATGTTCTTATAACAAGGGTGACGTAAGCAAAATTCTCAAGATCGGTGATTAGGATAGAACAAGAAATAATGGATTCAAACTTGAAAAATTTAGCTTTATGAAAGAGATATTAAGAAAATGCTTTTCAAATAGAACGGTAGATGAATGGAATGAACTCAGTAATTTGGTTGTTAGTGCTGAGTCATTAGGGAGCTTTAAAAGAAGACTAGACAAATTTATGGATGATGATTGGTGCAAATAAGTAGGTATGTTTTATACAGGGACTGCCACGTCTAGGCCTGATGGCTTCCTGCAGCTTTCCTTATTTCTTATATTCTTATGTCACAGTATAAAAAGGAGCACACACAAAGACGGCTTGGGTCAGACTGGGGCGGGGCTCAGGAGGAGAAGCGGTCATTGTAGTACAGCTGACGCAATCACTCACTCCCGCCGGCGTCTTGTCTGAGTGGATCCAGAATCTGCTTAGCCATATCGAGCCACCTTTCGGTCACAGGAGGTGTTGTGATCAGGCTCCACACAACAGACGGGGCAGCGCAGGTCGTATCTTGACGTCAGAACCCACACGCCTCACACACCCCTGTCTGAGCAGTCATCCTGCTTCCGTGATGTGTGACAATAATTAAGAAAAGAGGAAACGAATAACAGTAAGGAAACTGTAGAAATAATGGGTAATAAGTGCGTCAGTCAATGAGAGAGAAAAAAAAAGTAAAGACAATATGTACAAATGATGTGTAATAAGTTTGTCAGTCAGTGGGCGAAAAGAGGAGCGGGACTGGTGACTCCTTGCCCGCCCGCCTGCTGGCCCGCCCGTTTGTCTTTGGATCCTGCATTTAATCGATTACTGAGATAGGAAGTGGTGACGCGGTGTTGGAACAAACAAACAAACAAACAAACAAAAAGTTAAACTGAAATTTAATGTGCAGGCGATGAATACAAGAGAGCTTACGTAGACATACCTTAGCCTAACGCTGTGAAATAGTAGTGCCGCAATTTAGCTAAGAAACAAAAAAAAAAAACTAATTTAATTATTTTGATTTTGAAACGATATGAATTAGGTAATGAAGTTCTACGGTTTTATTTCACCATAGGACAATTTATGTAATCAAATGCCAACCCCAGACACCGCCAGGATTCATAGTGGTCTTGGATGATATTTTCCTGGTTGCATGTCCACGAACTGCTCGTTGAGACAGGTCATGGCTGCCACCAGTGCTGTATCACTCAGTGCTGAACGCGCAAGCCACAAACGCTAACGTCAGCAATTTCATCAGTACCAACGCTTGCTTTACTCAGTGAAATATTTACTCATCCGGCAGAAGCTTGCTCTTCCCCGTTATAGAAGAAAAGTACACAAAATGAGGTCTGACGTGTGGCAGGTGACAAGTTGACACTGGTGATGTGACGTTATGCATCCCTCCCTCAGTGGCCCGGGTCAAGCTGAGGTCTGCTGCCATCTCGTGCTGCGGGGAGCGGGACAGATGCCGCACACCGCCAATATATATGTACTGTTTGACTGTTAGAATTTAATAACATTCTAAAATTTGTGTGGTACGTATTTCAGCCAGGTGAGTATTACTAACCATGAGGCGTCGTGTTTGGCACATATCTTCCAAACAAGCTGTTGGATTAGTATGACATTTTGGCACAGCTTGCTTGACACCGTCCCCTCGTCTGTGACACCACAGTGCATTGCCAAGTGTGTTTCATTAATTAAGGAGTTTACTCTTGGCTTTCAAGGGGAAGTTGGCAAGAGCCGAGTAGACATTCGACTGGGAAGGTTGTGCGTGATGTACTGTGCACTGTGACGTGTGCCGCCAACCACCTCTCCCTCCACTCCCGTCTTCCCTTTCTCCCTCCTTGCCCTCCTGCCTTCTTAGCCGCAATTGCTGCCTTGCACCAAGGACTCTGTTTACTGGGAGGACGGTCCAGTGACTCCACTCGATGTTAATTTTTTCTCTCGCCGCGACGGTGGCGCCTCCAGCCATTATTCGCACCATTTGAGCTGATTTTTCTTGATTTATGATGCCACAAGCTTCACAATGTACCGTCTGGCTGCAGGAATAATAAACTGATGCATTAAGTTTAAGTTTGATGGAATGACTGTGGTAACTACCTGTATTTCCTTCAGTAATCAGTAACTAAAGCTGTGGGTGGGTGAATACACTCACACAAAGATGGTGACGACGAGGGAGGAATGACAGAGGAGAGGGTAGGGGGACGAGGGAAGGCCGAGCGTGTGTGACTGATTCATCCAAACTATGAAAAGAATAATGCACTTTGTGCTAATTATTATTATTCTTATATTTGTCTTTTAAATAATTGTTATGATATTAATAAGAGTGACAATAACACCCAAATTGGACACGAGCTGAACGAAAGTTCACGCTCTTGCTAATTCTCTCTCTCTCTCTCTCTCTCTCTCTCTCTCTCTCTCTCTCTCTCTCTCTCTCTCTCTCTCTCTCTTTTATTTCTATTATCCTCTTCCTCCTCCTCCTCCTCCTTCTAATGTTTTCATTGTTATTGGAATTATGCTGTGTGCTGTGTGGTGGTCAATAAAATATCTATCTACGTATCTGACTATCTATACGTGTGTGTGTGTGTGTGTGTGTGTGTGTGTGTCAAGGACGAGCACTGTAGAGGAGAAAGGTACATACATGCCTACTGAGCCGTTTTTGTCACATTTGATGCATCAGTACCGCTGGTCATCGCCTGGAGTGAACAGCCGGCGCAACCAGTCTGGGCATTATACACGCTACAAAAACCCACCCCCTCGTGTGAATAGATCCTTGATTTTCCCTGGTCCTGAATGGGAGTAACCTGTGAGCAGTGCAGTGTCTTTCAATATTATTCTGTCTACCTTACTGAAGGCGGGTTCACACTAGGCAGTTCGCTGCTGAATTGCCAGCCGCCGCAAGCCGCGTTGGCCCGCCTGCTGGACTTTTGGTGCCTGGCTGCTGGAATTGCCACCCGCGCCAACAAGACCGACAGATTGGTCTTGTCCAGCCGCGCGCTGCTCTGTTTACATCGTGTCCTTGAGAGGACCTGTGGAAAATGTGGTGTCCGGAGGCAGAAAACTTAATGCTGGAACTAGTGAGGGACCAACGGCATCTCTGGGTCCCGAGACACACGCACACACACACACTCTCTCTCTCTCTCTCTCTCTCTCTCTCTCTCTCTCTCTCTCTCGTAGTAATCGCTGCAGGAGCCAAGTTCTTTATAATTACCGATCTCTCTTGCTTACCTGTTGCTAGATAACTCAACGTGGCGTGTCAGGCGTCCACCAGGCGTCACTGCATCCCTCATGTGTGTATCTTCCTTCTGATAAGAGGAGTCACAAGCTGCAGAAGACCATGGTGCTGCTCCCTGTTGAGGCGCATCCACTGCCTCATGATGGTGTCTGGGTCTTCCACGCTCAGCTCAGGCAAAAGGCTGCGGTAGACACTCCTTTCTCTTCTACTCAGCCAAGGACGTGTCTACTGGCGTTTTCTTTTCTGTTTTATCTTCCAGTACTCCGAAAGAAATGCATCTATCACTTAGGCATCGTCGCTGGAGGAAGACATGTTGCTGAGTTGCTGTTTGTTTATATTCATTTCCTTTAGAATTCTTAAAACACTCTTGAAAACCCTCGTGACCTTCCTTGGAGTCTGAATGAGTCAGATTATCCGTACACCCCAGAAAATATTATTGAAAACTGATAGCTTTTTCCGTAGAACCTGCTTGAATTTGGCCAGAAACTAGAAAAAATATTATAGAAAACACTGATTATCTTAGACTATCTTTACAATCCAGAAAACACTTGAAACCCCCTATGACTTTCAATAAAGCCTGCTTGAATTGGGTTAAACCACCCTTAGAAAACACTTGAAAATTCCGATAATCTTCCAACTGCGACTCGCATTCCCTTCCACTGCGACGCGAAAAAAAAAAAAAAATAGCACTAGAAGCAATGCGTGAAGTTTTTATAAGCATCTACAAGGAAATTAGCGACGAAAAGGAATACATTTTGCAATTTCTTCCCAGTTCAAAGATTGGGTGTGGCTGTAGAGCAAGTAAAGATGTCTCAGAGTGACTGGTAATTAGGGAAAGGTGTACCAAGTGGCAGTCAAAGGGTTAAATCTTACTTGAATTTAGTCACAATATCTTTAGAATCCAAAACTCTGATATCTTTCATTAGAGTTTAATTAAATTTTGTCAAACTATCGTAACAACCCAAAAACATCATTGAAAATCCTGATAACTTCATTAGCCTGGTTGGATTTGGTGGGACTATCTTGACATTCCATAAAACACTTCAATAAAACTTTACAACTTTCCTTCAGTCCTGGTGGAAACGGGTCCAGATAAGGCACCGTAATGTTTAAGAATCCAGCTCTTAGTTGTTGCCTGGGCTGTTTGATTACGCAGCTATTTTTATTTTTATTATTTTTTTTTTTCCTCTCATCCCTCTGTCTCGGATATCTGTGTTCGGGTGGAGGTTAAGAGAGAGAGACATGTTGTGAGGCGAATCGATTTCCGACTAGTTTAGCTTTTGGCATATTGTACAGACGCTAGCCATTATAAACACTGCATCATAAACACATTTTATATAATTTTCACACCACAACGAGTAGAAAATGCAAATATAGTTTCTTTTTTAGCCTCTTCCATAAACGCCATCTATCATAAACACTGCATCATAAACACATTTTCATACAATTTTTCACACCACAACGAGTAGAAAATGCAAATATAGTTTCTCTTTTAGCCTCTTCCATAAACGCCATCTATTAAAACACTACATCATTGACACATTTTTATATAATTTTCACACACCACAACTTCAAAAACACGAATAAAGATACAAATGAACGTTTAAAAACTAGAAATTTTAATCTTAATCAATCTCTTTATGAATTTGTTGAGCAAGAAGCGGTAATGTGTGTTGCGTTTTTACAATGAGCCTTTGAATGAAGTGGCGGCCCCGTGAGGTTAATTAGGCCATGTTACCTGTGAGCTCTTCATTGCCTTGGTCTGTACTGCTTTGTTGAGTAAGAAGCGATAATATTGCGTGTTGCGCTTTCATAGGGAGTCTTTGAATGAAGTGGCGGCCTCGTGAGTTAATTAAGCCATGTTACCTGTGAGGTCTTCATTGTCCTGGTTCATAAAGGAGGCGCAGCGCTTCAGAGCATTGTGAAATAGCTATACATGATAATGATGATAGTAATGATAATGACTGATAATAATGATAGTAATAATAGTGATAATGATAGTAATAGTAATAATAATAATAATAATAATAATAATAATAATAATAATAATAATAATAATAATAACATTGATAATGATACTACTACTATTGCTGCATACCACCACTACCACTACTACCACTACTACTACTACTACTACCACCACCACTACTACTTCTACTACTACTACTACTACTAATTCTAATACTAATATTACTACTGCTACTACTACTACTACTACTACTAATACTACTACTATTACTACTACTCCTACTACTACTACTAATAATAATAACATTGATAATGATACTACTACTATTGCTGCATACCACCACTACTACTACTACCACCACCACCACCACCACCACCACCACTACTACTACTACTACTACTACTACTACTACTACTACTACTACTACTACTACTACTACTACTACTACTACTACTACTACTGCTACTAACAACAACAATAATAACAACAACAACAACAACAACAACAACAACAACAATAGTCACCATCATCATCATCATCATCATCATCATCATCATCATCATCATCATCATCATCATCATCATCATCCTTTGCAGTGATAAATTAAAAATATCATTATAGTTTAGAGTTATAAGTCTTAAAATTTTCCATTAATTCACTGCCTTGCCCCGTCTAATTGCGCCGCTTAAAACCACAAAATTAAATGGCAATAAACAAAACTGGACCTTATTTTTCTCGGTTTTCACGTCCGCTTCTCCTCGGCTAATCAGTCAGGGCAGGGCGGCGCCTCTTAAAAGGACTTTGGGCTGTGGCATTTAGGAATTGTTAACCTGAATACTAAGCTTTACTTTAAATACTCTTCAATATATTTTCTTTACAAGGTTGTGGTCACTTTATGCATGTATGTAGGTATGTATGTATCTATCTATCTGTGTGTGTGTGTGTGTGTGTGTGTTGAGTCACCCTGCCATTGAGACGAGAGGTGTAACAAGACGGGCACTCCTCAGGGTCTTGAAGGGAGTCACATGGCAGTCATCAGCACGAGTGGGCGTGAGAGGGAGGCAGGCGGGGCTCCGTGACGCACATCGGGGACTGATGAAACGCGAACACTCAGCATTTCTCACAGCTGAATGGTGAAGATGTTACGTAAATAAATGAAAATGATAGTAATAATAAATAAACAGGTGAATAAATAAAAAAAAAATCTATCAGTCATTAAATAGATAGATAATTAAGTAAACTGATAGATTAATATGTAGATAGATAAATAAATACAGGTTTACCTTTTCATCATTGCACGTCCAAGTGATTCATTATAAACACTTGCATTAAATAGCCATCCATTAACAGATGCGATGAAACTAAAGGTCAAAAAAATATATATATGTCAGTAACTTAACCTAACTCTAGTCTAGCGGCCACCTTAACATTTTACCTTATTTATTTATTATTTTTCCTATGGAGCGATCAATGATGTGGATTAGTTAAGGAAAAGTAAATAGTTCCCTTCCTTACAGTGAGTTAAGAAAGTAAGTAATGTTGATTTTTTTTTTCTTTCGCGCTACAAAAAAAGAAAAAAAAAGGGTGTTTACAAATGGAGTGATATTGTCTTGTATTAGGGAAAATTAACACACACACACACACACACACACACACACACACACACACACACACACACACACACATACACACACAGGAATAAAGATGAATAATAAATTAGATAAAGGGAATGAGTAAATAATTAAATAAGAAATAAGAATATATAAGACAAGATCCAAAATGAATACATTGAAAGTAAGAGAAGAAAAAAAAAATAAGAAAAAAACAAAAACAAATGAAGGACTAGATAAATAAGTAGACATATGTAGATAGATAGATAGACAGACAGATAGATAGATAAATAGATAAAGAGATAGACGGATAGGTAGATAGACAAGTAGGCATGTAGATAGATACACAGAACGACTGGTACATACATACATACATACATACATACATACATACATACATAAATAAGTAAATTAATATGAAAACTAAAACTGAATCATATGAAATCAATAAAAAAAAAGGTCACTATTATCTTGTCAAAAGCACCAGTAAACACTCTCTTTTTTGCACATGAAGAAGAAAAATGAGACAGGAGAGAGAGAGAGAGAGAGAGAGAGAGAGAGAGAGAGAGAGAGAGAGAGAGAGAGAGAGAGAGAGAGAGAGAGAGAGAGAGAGAGAGAGAGAGAGAGATTAAACCTACAATACCCTGTCATGTATGCAGCAAGATATTTTAATGTACTGACAAGAATAAGAGTAATAAGTAAAAGTAATACCAGAGTCCAGTCTTTAATGTACAGATCATCTTGTCCTCATCACGCCAGACGCCTTCATACTGGGAAGCTGAGCCTGTTTGGTGAGGAGGAGGAGGAGGAAGAGGAGGAGGAGGAGAAGGAGGAGGAAGAGGGGGGAAGAATGAGAGCAGAAAAAAGGAGGAGGAGAAAGAGGAGAAGGAGCAGGAGGAATAAGAGCAGGAGGAGGAGAAGGAGGAGGAGGAAGAGGGGAGAAGAATGAGAGCAGAAAAAAGGAGGAGGAGAAAGAGGAGGAGGAGCAGAAGGAATAAGAGCAGGAGGAGGAGGAGGAGGAGGAGAAATAAGAGAAGGTGGAAGAGGTGAAAAGAAAAAAAAAGGAAAAAAAGAAGAAAAGAAGAAAGGAAAATGAAGAAGAAAAGAAGAAAAAAAGAACAGGAAGAAGAAGAAGAAGAAGAAGAATGAGAGAAGTAACAGCAAGAAAAAAAAACAAGAAGAAGAAAAGAAAAAGAAAAAAGAAAAAAAGAACAGGAGAAGGAGGAAAAAGAAAAAAAAAAGGAAGAAGAAGAAGAACAAGAGGAGGAGGAGAAAGACCAGGGAAATGGGAGGGGGTAGGCGAAGGAAAAAAACATAAGATGCAAGAATATGAAGAGAAAAGGAAACATAGACAGAAGCAGAGCGAGGAGGAAGAAGAGAAGGATTTATTTATTTATTTATCTATTTTTTTCAATCATCTATAGAGAAGCTTCAGACTAATCCCAGTGTAACTCTCCCTTAGAAACACCTTGCTGATTTTCCTCCTTCCTCACTACTGCATGCCCTCAGCCTGGCACTTACATCCTTGCCCGGCAGACACACACCCATATTCTGAAACTTATGCGCCCTACCTCTACATTCCAAAGCCTCTACTTGAAGTTACCTGGGTTCGTAAGGGTGTTCTTACGGTTGTAGTGAGAGGTTAACCAGATTTCTACATTTGTTAACAGGAGAAACACTCTTGAGAACCTGTCTGATTGTCTCTATGGCCTTTGAAAGTAGTCGTGGCAAAGTTACAAGGGTTTTTTAAGGATGTTTTTACGGTTCTAGTGACAGATTAACTAGATTTCTACGCTATTAACAGGAGAAACACTCTTGAGAACCTGTCTGATTGTCTCTATGGCCTTTGAAAGTAGTCGTGGCAAAGTTACAAGGGTTTTTTAAGGGTGTTTTTGCGGCTCTAGTGACAGATTAACTAGAATTTTACATTATCAACAGAAGAAACACCTTTGAGAACTCAGCTAATCGTTTCTGAAAAAAAAAAAATCATGGCAAAATTACACGGTTTTTAATTTTTTTATTTATATATTTTTTTAGTGACACATTATCAAGATTTCCACGGTATTAACAGAAGAAACAATTTTTAGAACCCAGCTGATCGTCTCTGTGGCCTTTGGAAATAGTCGTTGTGAGGGAGCAAAGTGTTTCTGTATACCGACCTACAGAGGACTATTCTGAAACACCTCCGGGCCGCACCACCACTACAACCAAAACGCTCCAGTTGAAGGACACGGGTTTCTTAAGGGTGTTTCTACGGATCTAGTAACATATCAACCAGATTTCTACATTATTAACAGGAGAAACACTCTTGAGAACCTGATTGATCATGTATGTGGCCTTTGAAAACTGGTGGTGAGCGAGCAGGGCGTCTGAATGGATGTGCTTGGCGTGCCTGAAGGGGCGTGGCGGGGTCCCAGGAGTTTTGATAACTGGCTTGGGTTAATGTCTGGCCCCAGTGCCCTGAGAGAGAGAGAGAGAGAGAGAGAGAGAGAGAGAGAGAGAGAGAGAGAGAGAGAGAGAGAGAGAGAGAGAGAGAGAGACTGATGTTTATTAAATGGCTCATAGGTCAATTGCTGTGTGTGTGTGTGTGTGTGTGTGTGTGTGTGTGTGTGTGTGTGTGTGTGTGTGTGTGTGTGTGTGTGTTTGTCTTTCTCTCCGTCTTTTTTGTTGTGTCTGTCTTCTTCTTCTTCTTCTTCTTCTTCTTCTTCTTCTTCTTCTTCTTCTTCTTCTTCTTTTCTTCTTTTCTTCTTTTTCTTCTTCTTCTTCTTTTCTTCTTTTCCTCCTCCTCCTCCTCCTCCTCCCCCCCCCCCTCTCTCTCTCTCTCTCTCTCTCTCTCTCTCTCTCTCTCTCTCTCTCTCTCTCTCTCTCTCTCTCCATGGTAATTGGGTGAATTTTTGCGTATTACTCTTCATTTGTTTCGCTTGTCTTGTCTCCTCCCTTCTTCTCCTTCTTCTTCTTCTTCTTCTTCTTCTTCTTCTTCTTCTTCTTCTTCTTCTTCTTCCTTCGTGTCTTCTTTTGTTTTGTTTTGTTTTCGTTAATTTCTTCAGTCTTCTTTTCTTTTCATATGGGTTGTTGTTATTGTTGTTGTTGTTGTTGTTGTTGTTGTTGCTGTTGTTGTTGTTGTTGTTGTTGTTGTTGTTGTTGTTCGTATATATATCATCATCATCACCATCATCATCATTATCGCGTTATTCTTCTTCTTCTTCTTCTTCTTCTTGTTCTTAACATCATTATCATCATCATTACTATTATCGTTATTCTCCTCCTCCTCCTCCTCCTCCTCCACCAAGTAATGTTCCACCAGCACCACTACAACACACATTCTCATAATCTGAACCACCCGTGCTCCACACCTCCACTACATTGAAGACGCTGAGGTGAGCTGCAATGACAAACTCTAAATGGTGTTTCTATGCTTCTAGTGACAGATTAACAAGATTTCCACATTACCAACGAGAGAAACACACTTGAGAACGCGGCTGATAATCTCTGTGGCCTTTGAAAATAGTCATGGCGAGAGGGCAAGGTGTTATTTACAACTGACTACAACTTCTTCTCCCCAATGGCAATAATTCACTGGCTGGCAAACAATAACTTGGGTGCAGGTTTTGTCTCGCCTCAGGAAGTGACGGGCTGAACCAGCTTCCTCTTACCTCTTACCCCCCCCCCTCTTCTCCTTCTTCTCCTCCCTTCCCACTTCATCTGGTACCCGCCGCCTCTTCCCTTCTCGTTTCTCAGTCTTCTTTCTCTCTTCCCTCCTCTCTTCTCCTTTCTCCCTTCCTTCCTTCTCTCTTTCCATCTCCTCCTTCTCATTTCTTTCCTTTTCGTTCTTCTTTCTTCTCCCTTCTTTCCGTTCTCTCTTCCTTCTTCCTTTTTTTTCTATTTTCTCTTTCTTTTCATTTTCCTTCTTTTCCTTCTCCTTGTTCCTCTTCTTCCTTCCCTTCTTTCTGTCTTTCTTTTTTTTCATTTTTTGTCTTCTCTTTCTCCCTCTTTCTCATTTTTTCTGTCTTCTTCTTCTTCCTCTCCTCCTCCTCCTCCTCCTTCCTTCTTTTCTTTTTGTCTTTCTCCTCCTTCTTCTTCTTCTCCTCTCCTCTCTTTTTTCTTTCTCTTCCATCTCTGTTCCTTCTTCTCCTTCATTCTCCTTCTGCTTAATCCTCTCTTCTCTCTTCTCTCACCTCAGTGCCTCCTCCTCCTCCTCCTCCTCCTCCTCCTCCCTTGTCCTCTCCTAAGCAATTTCTCATCCATGACCTACCTCAATACACTTTAAATTTCATATGAATTTTTTTTTATTCTTATTTTTGTTACTGTTATATATCTTTTTTTATTAGTGAGTGAATAAGTAAATGAACGGGTAGTTGTATAATGAGAGTGGCTTGTGGTGTAGTTTTCCTTGTGATTGTTGTTGTTGTTGTTGTTGTTGTTGTGGTGGTGGTGGTGGTGGTGGTGGTGATTCTTGTTGTTTTCTTGTTCTTTCTTTTTTTTTTCTGTGTTTTGATTTGTTTTGTTTTGTATTGCTTGTTTGTTTGTTTGTTTGTTTGTTTGTTTGTTGTTCTTTTCTTCTTCCTTCTCTTCTTCTTGCTGTTCTTCTTGTTTGTCTTGTTTTTGTTCTTCTTGTTTCTTGTTCTTGTTCTTCACGTACTTCTTCTTCTTCTTCTTCTTCTTCTTCTTCTTCTTCTTCTTCTTCTTTCCTCCTCCTCCTCCTCCTCCTCCTCCTCTTCCAGTATGCAGTTCCTCCTGTCTTTCCCTTCAGGAGAGAGAGAGAGAGAGAGAGAGAGAGAGAGAGAGAGAGAGAGAGAGAGAGAGAGAGAGAGAGAGAGAGAGAGAGAGAGAGAGAGAACATTTTTGTTTCTTCTCTCTGGTATGCAACCAATTAATACTTTGGCTTCTTCATCTTCTTTTTCTTCTTCTTCTTCTTCTTCTTCTTCTTCTTCTTCTTCTTCTTCTTCTTCTTCTTCTTCTTCTTCTCCTCCTCCTCCTCCTCCTCCTCCTCCTCCTCCTCCTCCTCCTCCTCCTCCTCCTCCTCTCACCCACTACTAGCTAGAGTAGAATAGTTACCCAAACAGCCAAGAACATCAAGGTCTGTTGCTGTTTGGTCTTCCTTTGTGTTCCTTTGCATTATTTCTCCTTATTCTTGTTCTTTTTTGGTTGTTCTTGTTCTTGCTGTTCTTGTTCTTGTTCTTGTTCTCCTCTTTTCTTTTATGCAGTAGTAGACAGTAACATGTTTCTCCTTCAGCCTCTCCTTACTTGAACCTTGCTTTTCTTTCACCTCTTACTCATAGAATCTGTAGTGCCAGTATAGTCACACAGCCTCGTTACGGCCAGTAGGTCTGTTGGTATCGGTTTTTGTTTTCCTTTATATTCCTTTGTGTTCCTCCTCCTCCTTCTCCAACTCCTGCGCTTTCATCACACTAGCCAGTCATTATTTACATTGCCTGCCCACAGCTCCTTCTTTCCTCCTCGTCTTAGTGACCTCTCTGGAATCCCTCGTCTTTTCTTCGTCGCAGGAAATGTTGTGGCATTTTTTTGTTTCGCTTTTATATTTTTTATGAATTTTCCTTTCTTTACTTGCTTTTTCTTTCTTTATTTATTTACTTTTTTTTTCTTCTATTCATGCATTACCTCCAACGCTGATAGTGTTTTGAAATTAGCACAAGAAAGAAGACAAGGGAAGCTGCAAGAAGCCATCAGGCCTACACGTTGCAGTCCCTGTATAAAACATGCTTTCCTGTTTCCATCCATTATCCCCATCCATAAATCTGCTCATTTTTTCACTAGAGCTCGCTAATGACTCGATTCTAACCTGATTACTGAGTTTGTTCCATTCATCCACCACTCCATTTGCAAACCTGTTTCTTCCTATCTCTCTCTTTTTTTTTTCTTTCTCTCTCTCTCTTCTTCTTAGGTATAACTGTATCAAGCTTGTGTGTTGAAAGTGCAGTGATTTAAGCAGTTTCAGTCAAGCGTTACATTGCAAAGCGCAAAGTCACTGGGGAGAGAGGAAGCGCGTCTTTAAATTTAGTCTCGTAATGATGTGCTGAGAATTGTTTGGTTTGTACAAGGCTCGGCAACTCTCGGTACCGTATTCTCAAGCAGGCCATCGTCTTGTCTGGGATATTTTTAACAAGCTGTGGTGAAAGTTATTAGGGATATCGAAAGTGTGTTCATGATTCTAGTAAGAGTTTGATATTATCTGTGGTGAAAGTTATTGGGGATTTCAAGAGTTTTTTTTTTTTCATGTATTTTTTTTTTTTTTTTTATGAATCTAGTGATAGGTTCATATGATCTGTGGTGAAAGTTATTTGTTTTTCTTTTTAAAGGTGTTTTCGTGATTTTATTGACAGTTTAATCCTACCTCAATATTTTTTTAATAGGTTATAGTGAAAGTTATTGGTGTTATCAAGGATGTTCTCATGATTCTAGTGACTGTTTAATGTTGTATCAATCAACTGTAATACGTTTTAGTGAAAGTATTTTTTATCTAGGTTTTCATGATACTTTTGACAAGCTGTTACTAGGCTTTTCAAGGTATTTCCATTAATCTAGTGACATTTCAATCTCGTGCACTTTTATCCAGCTGTGGTGAAAGTTTGGTGTTTCAAGGGTGTTTTCTTGATTCCAATGACAGTCTAATGTTGTCTCAAGCACTTTTAAAGAAGGTACTGTGATTTTTTTTTTTTTTCTTTTTACTTTCTTCCTTTCAGGGTATTTATTTCATTGATGACAGTGGCAGTTTTCAAGGCGCTTTCATGATGCTAATGGTAAATGTTACTGGAAATTCTTCAAAGGTGTTTTCACGGCTGTAGTAAAATTTTGGTGTTATGTAGAGTAGCGTCACTTGAGGAGAACAGTTAATACATAAGCTTAGCACGGAGCTGTACCGAGAGGAAAGATTCGAACCGGCGTTGAAGCAGTCTTGAATGTGTACTGCTGTGATGGCGGTGGTGATGGCGGTGGTGATAGTGGTGGTGATAAAGATGATCATGATGTTATTAATTTGTCTGAGAGTGCAAGTGTAACAGAGAGAGAGAGAGAGAGAGAGAGAGAGAGAGAGAGAGAGAGAGAGAGAGAGAGAGAGAGAGATTTAATACATTTTATTGACCACTGAGTTATACATAAGTTTCGTTTGCATAAATGATGTTTAGAAGGCTGGCGTGGTGTGTTAAGTTAGGTTAGGTTAGGTTATTTTAGATTTGGTTGGTTGTGGGTAAGTTAGGTTAGGTTTGGTTAGGTTAAGTTAGTTTGTTAGGTTAGGAAGTTATGTTAAATTAGATTAGGTTAGGTTAAGTTAGGTTAGGTTAAGTTAGTTTGTTATGTTAGGAAGTTAGGTTAAGTTAGGTTAGGTTTAGTTAGGAGTTTGTTATGTTAGGTTAGGTTAAGTTAGGTTAAGTTAGTTTGTTATGTTAGGTTATGTTAGGTTAGGTTAAGTTATTTTAGATTTGGTTTGGTTAGGTTGTTAGTTTGTTAGGTAAGGAAGTTAGGTTAGGTTAGATTAGGTTAAGTTAGGTCTGGTTAAGTTAGGTTTGCTTAGGTTAAGTCAGTTTGTTATTTTAAGTTAGGTTAAGTTAGGTTAGGTTAAGGCAGGTTGGGTTAGGTTTGTTATGTTAGGTTAGGTTGTTAGGTTAAGTTAAGTTATTTTAGATTTGGTTTGGTTAGGTTAAGTA